>NW_017308587.1:117253-120844 GCF_000935625.1 Nanorana parkeri | reverse complement strand
AAGCCCCCCCCCCCCCCATAAGTACCTATGAAGTGCTAATTCCCTACATTAATCTTAGACTCTGCACTTACCTTACAGTCTCTCCTTTGGAAGACTTGCATACTTTTTTCAATGAATTTAAACATTCCCAAATTGAACAGCACCAAGCTTCTGCATTATTTGAACCCATTCAAGTGCCAAGTAGAATTTGGAAACTTCTTAGTTCTACTACAAATTATCTTTTCAGAAACCTCCACCCATGAATAAGTGGGATGAGGACTTAGCTGCCTGATTCTCTGTTGATCACTGGAAACATGCCATTACAACTAATGCATCCAATTACAAATGCATTAACCATTCGTAAAAGTTCCACCAAATTATGCTATGTTGGATTTTGGCACACTTCCACCGTTCAAAAATTTATTTAGCTAATTAGCCATATTGTTGGCAGAATTGTGGGCAGATGGGCAACCTTTTAAAGGAGAACTATGAGGTGAGTGCTTTTCACTCACCTCATAGTTCTAGCCGACCTGTGACAATGAGACTGTCACAGGTCGGTTCAGTAGATCGGGAGATGAGCAAACACATACCAGCGTTCGCTCACTTCTCGATCCTGTCACAGCTCTCTGCCGTGACAGGGGAGGGGCTGGATTCCCCCCTCCCCGCTCCGATCCGCCAGCGCTAACTGGTGGATCGGACTAGATAGGCAGAGCCAGCTGTCAGTCACGCAGCTGGGCGGATCCGGGCACAATTGTCGGGATCTGCTTCAGCTGCGGCATCTCAGTATACCGCGAGCTACAGCTCGCGGTATACTGAGCCTAGGGTGACAGGAGGACGCTAGTTTGTGTCCTCCCGTTACCCTAAGGAGAACTATGGGGAAAAGCCTTTACCTAAGGAGAACTATGGGGAAAAGCTGGATTCCCCCCTCCCCGCTCCGATTCGCCAGCGCTAACTGGTGGATCGGACGGGGGAGGGGGCGGGTACAGCTGGCTCTGCCTCTGTATAGGCAGAGCCAGCTGTCAGTCACGCAGCTGGGCGGATCCCGGCACAATTGTCGGGATCCGCTTCAGCTGCGGCATCTCAGTATACCGCGAGCAGCAGCTCGCGGTATGCTGCGGCGTCTCAGTATACCGCGAGCTACAGCTCGCGGTATACTGAGCCTAGGGTAACAGGAGGACGCTAGTTTGTGTCCTCCCGTTACCCTACGGAGAACTATGGGGAAAAGCCTTATCCCCATAGTTCACCTTTTAAGTATTTTTTGGTCATGCAAAAGCATTAGAGGTTTCTGGGGTGCATTGTTTAGATTACTAGCTGCCCTTACAGGGATACTTACTGCTCCTATTCCTCAATCAGCATTGTTAGGCATAGGAGTGGAAATTTACCCCCCGGCTTTCATAGCTACTGTGATGCACTTCCTTCCTTTGCGGCCCGGTTTCTCCTATCTACTGACTGGAAAATGCCTTATGCTCCCACTTTACAGAACATTCACCGAGTTAAATTGCAATGCACCTATGAAAGATTGATAGCGTATAGACTAAACTCCCAGAAACAATTCCACTCTAGATGGCATGCTTGGCTTAACTATGTGGAAGACTAATTCCAGGGTACCTATGGTAATGGTCTTTATCACACATATTTCTCTCTATGTATGTCACCCATCCCTCCTCCCTCTTTCCTTACTTTCCCTTTCCTCCCTTTTCCCTTTTATCTTGTTTACTTGTTGTTGGTTTGTTATATACAGTAATAGTCCAGTTTTAATGTATAAGTTATATACTGTATTTGCTGGCATATAAGACTACTTTTTATACTTAAAAACATCCCCCGAAAATCGGGGGCTGTCTTATACGCGGGTATACAATGTATACCTTTATTCCCTAATCTGTCAGCCCGCTGGATGTGCGGTAGTACTGTATGTACTGTAGCTTCGGCTACATACAGTAGCTGAGCCAATCACGGCGAGCGATGTACACAACCTCTGCCAATCCAAGCAAGCTTTGTATTCATTAATAGAATACATTGCTCGCCGTGATTGGCTCAGCGCGGTATACTGTATGTAGCTGAAGCTACCGTACATACAGTATTACCGCACATAAACCATTATGTTTTCAAATGGTGTTGCCTCGGAAGTGGGGTAGTCTTATACGACGAGTATAGCCCAAAACCTATGTTTTAAGTGGAAAATTAGGGGGTCGTCTTATACACCCAGTCGCCTTATAAGCCGGCAAATACGGTACCTTGCAGTGGTTTACAGCCATTATTTGCTAAGTAATACTGTAATGTCAGACTGAGACCCAATTGTGAATTGCTGACCCGGATCAACTTGACTACTTTTTTGCTTGCTGCCTGCATATGACCATCCACCTGAACCTGACTATTCTGTCGTTTTGCCATTTGCTGACCTCCGCCTGGACATGGCCCATCTCCAGCCTCTCCCTGGTGTACTGTCTCCACAGCATAGCCTTTTAGTCCCCCAATCATTTTCTTGTAGGGCAACCCTGAGCTCTATGACCTGGGACTTGGCATGCAGCAAAATCCATCTTCTCCTTCAGGAGGTCTGGTGAAAACTAGCTGGTGCTTAGACTCCAAGCCATGAATTAGTCAGTGTCAACACCAGTTAGCAGAGCAAAATTATCAATAATTTAAAACAATTTGTCATCAAATTTCTTAAAGAACAAAATGCATAATACCCACCAGCTAATATTGGTGTAACTAAATGAGAAGGTATTAGACACCGAGGCAACCTGATCCCTAAATCAGAGGAACCACCATGTCTAGGCTCCCACCATTTGTTTTTGGCCCCTTGTCAGGAAGCAGGGGGTGTAACCTCTGCTCGGGGACCATGGGCACGGCGCAGGGCATGGGTTCCCCTCCAGCCTGGTAGAACTCTTGGTGCCCGGGCTGCGGGTGCCCCGGAAGCGCGCGCGTAGCGCTCCAGCGCCATTAGGGCCATCAGGTGTGGGCCTTGCTGGAGGAGGTTCCCAGTACACACCTTCCATCTCTCTCGCCTGCCATTGGTTCCCGGGGAGGGAGGCCTCCTGGTTGCCTCGGTGACCGGGGGTGGTCTTACCTCCCTATAAAAACCTGGCCTGAGCTCTGGCTTATTCCACCTCATGGTGAACACCTATCCTCCCTGTTGATCCTGTTGTTACCTGTTGCCCCTTTCGTTGTACTTCCTGATTACTGAACCCTTGGACTGTCTATCGCCTCTGAACCATCGCTGCCTGCCTCGACCCAGACTGGACTTTGACTACTCTCTTGGATTGCCCCTAAACTGTACTTCGTTTCTGGACTTATCGGCCGCTTCCTGCATGTGGGTTCCTTACCACGCTACTAGTTCGCTGGTACGTCTGACACTCCTGCAGTATTTGCAGTAACGCAGGGATTGGAAGAAGGTATCACAATGTGCTGTGCAAACACAGGCATCCCCAACTCCTGGAAGTAATGAATGCTGAAGAGTCTTAATGCGGAGGAGGCTGTAGTGCTATAACAGAACAAAGGATGAAGACTTCTACAACTTGCAAAAGACCACTGGGAGGAAATTCACACAGCTGACAGGGTCACTTTAATCTTAAGAGACTCAACCAAAAATCCTTGTTATGCTGCTTTAAGTTT
>NW_017308587.1:105242-117157 GCF_000935625.1 Nanorana parkeri | reverse complement strand
GCAGAGCCAGCTGTCAGTCACGCAGCTGGGCGGATCCCGGCACAATTGTCGGGATCCGCTTCAGCTGCGGCATCTCAGTATACCGCGAGCAGCAGCTCGCGGTATACTGCGGCGTCTCAGTATACCGCGAGCTACAGCTCGCGGTATACTGAGCCTAGGGTAACAGGAGGACGCTAGTTTGTGTCCTCCCGTTACCCTACGGAGAACTATGGGGAAAAGCCTTATCCCCATAGTTCACCTTTTAAGTATTTTTTGGTCATGCAAAAGCATTAGAGGTTTCTGGGGTGCATTGTTTAGATTACTAGCTGCCCTTACAGGGATACTTACTGCTCCTATTCCTCAATCAGCATTGTTAGGCATAGGAGTGGAAATTTACCCCCCGGCTTTCATAGCTACTGTGATGCACTTCCTTCCTTTGCGGCCCGGTTTCTCCTATCTACTGACTGGAAAATGCCTTATGCTCCCACTTTACAGAACATTCACCGAGTTAAATTGCAATGCACCTATGAAAGATTGATAGCGTATAGACTAAACTCCCAGAAACAATTCCACTCTAGATGGCATGCTTGGCTTAACTATGTGGAAGACTAATTCCAGGGTACCTATGGTAATGGTCTTTATCACACATATTTCTCTCTATGTATGTCACCCATCCCTCCTCCCTCTTTCCTTACTTTCCCTTTCCTCCCTTTTCCCTTTTATCTTGTTTACTTGTTGTTGGTTTGTTATATACAGTAATAGTCCAGTTTTAATGTATAAGTTATATACTGTATTTGCTGGCATATAAGACTACTTTTTATACTTAAAAACATCCCCCGAAAATCGGGGGCTGTCTTATACGCGGGTATACAATGTATACCTTTAGTTCGTTTAGGCTGGCCCAAAACGAACATCCCTAATCTGTCAGCCCGCAAGATGTGCGGTAGTACTGTATGTACTGTAGCTTCGGCTACATACAGTAGCTGAGCCAATCACGGCGAGCGATGTACACAACCTCTGCCAATCCAAGCAAGCTTTGTATTCATTAATAGAATACATTGCTCGCCGTGATTGGCTCAGCGCGGTATACTGTATGTAGCTGAAGCTACCGTACATACAGTATTACCGCACATAAACCATTATGTTTTCAAATGGTGTTGCCTCGGAAGTGGGGTAGTCTTATACGACGAGTATAGCCCAAAACCTATGTTTTAAGTGGAAAATTAGGGGGTCGTCTTATACACCCAGTCGCCTTATAAGCCGGCAAATACGGTACCTTGCAGTGGTTTACAGCCATTATTTGCTAAGTAATACTGTAATGTCAGACTGAGACCCAATTGTGAATTGCTGACCCGGATCAACTTGACTACTTTTTTGCTTGCTGCCTGCATATGACCATCCACCTGAACCTGACTATTCTGTCGTTTTGCCATTTGCTGACCTCCGCCTGGACATGGCCCATCTCCAGCCTCTCCCTGGTGTACTGTCTCCACAGCATAGCCTTTTAGTCCCCCAATCATTTTCTTGTAGGGCAACCCTGAGCTCTATGACCTGGGACTTGGCATGCAGCAAAATCCATCTTCTCCTTCAGGAGGTCTGGTGAAAACTAGCTGGTGCTTAGACTCCAAGCCATGAATTAGTCAGTGTCAACACCAGTTAGCAGAGCAAAATTATCAATAATTTAAAACAATTTGTCATCAAATTTCTTAAAGAACAAAATGCATAATACCCACCAGCTAATATTGGTGTAACTAAATGAGAAGGTATTAGACACCGAGGCAACCTGATCCCTAAATCAGAGGAACCACCATGTCTAGGCTCCCACCATTTGTTTTTGGCCCCTTGTCAGGAAGCAGGGGGTGTAACCTCTGCTCGGGGACCATGGGCACGGCGCAGGGCATGGGTTCCCCTCCAGCCTGGTAGAACTCTTGGTGCCCGGGCTGCGGGTGCCCCGGAAGCGCGCGCGTAGCGCTCCAGCGCCATTAGGGCCATCAGGTGTGGGCCTTGCTGGAGGAGGTTCCCAGTACACACCTTCCATCTCTCTCGCCTGCCATTGGTTCCCGGGGAGGGAGGCCTCCTGGTTGCCTCGGTGACCGGGGGTGGTCTTACCTCCCTATAAAAACCTGGCCTGAGCTCTGGCTTATTCCACCTCATGGTGAACACCTATCCTCCCTGTTGATCCTGTTGTTACCTGTTGCCCCTTTCGTTGTACTTCCTGATTACTGAACCCTTGGACTGTCTATCGCCTCTGAACCATCGCTGCCTGCCTCGACCCAGACTGGACTTTGACTACTCTCTTGGATTGCCCCTAAACTGTACTTCGTTTCTGGACTTATCGGCCGCTTCCTGCATGTGGGTTCCTTACCACGCTACTAGTTCGCTGGTACGTCTGACACTCCTGCAGTATTTGCAGTAACGCAGGGATTGGAAGAAGGTATCACAATGTGCTGTGCAAACACAGGCATCCCCAACTCCTGGAAGTAATGAATGCTGAAGAGTCTTAATGCGGAGGAGGCTGTAGTGCTATAACAGAACAAAGGATGAAGACTTCTACAACTTGCAAAAGACCACTGGGAGGAAATTCACACAGCTGACAGGGTCACTTTAATCTTAAGAGACTCAACCAAAAATCCTTGTTATGCTGCTTTAAGTTTCGCCAGTACTTCTTTTTTTTTTTTTAGTTTCAAAACATTTTTTTTTTTTCAGTAAAGCATTGGATAAATGATGCACTAACACGAACATCGTGCGTGTGCATATACAGTAATGTAGACATTGGTATCGCTATGCAACAGATGACATTACAACATACGTGGCATACTTATAGCAATCACCTATCTTTACAGTAGAAGGTGGGGAAACGGTTTTGGTGGGGGATCCCACCATTGCGGTCAGAGCAGACCAGGACAGGAGAAGATCAGAGGAGAAGCGTAACAGTGAGGGGGGAGGATAAAGTGGGGGGGGAGGACTAGGGAGGTGTGATGCTCGGTCCAGTACACCCGCGAGTCGGCCATGTAGTTAGAGAGGGGAGAGATCATAAGGTGAGTAAGCGTGTGTCAAAGGTCGGTGGCAGAAAGTGTCTTATCCAGGGGTCCCATAACTTCTCAAACTTCGGCATTTGATCATCTAGGCGTGCAGAAAGTTTCTCGTGGGAGAAGATCCAGTGGATTCTGTTTTTAGTGGCCTGAAAGGAGACTTTGTTGGTAAGCCAGGAGCTGGCAATAGTGATTTTGGCGGCTGAAAGGACATGGAGCATTAATTTGAATTTAGCAAATGGGATGTGCATGGGTTTGGGGTTAAGTAATGCTGTTTGCGGGGAAGGGGGGACAGGAGTGCCCATAAGAGTTGAAATCATTTTAAAAAATTTTGACCAGAACGGCTGGAGGACGGAACATGACCACCATATATGCATTTATGTGCCATTGGCAGGGCAACCACGGAAGCAAGTGCCCTCGCATTCCAACACGAAGTGCTGAGCCTGGGAGGGGGTAATATACCAACGGAGGAGTAGTTTGTAATTTGTCTCGAGTACTCTGGCGCTCTTAGAGTAGAAGTTGGTGGAGGTCCATATCTGGGACCAGGTGTCTTCGGGGAGCACGAGGTCCAGGTCTTTCTGCCAGCGGTCCATATATGGATGATGTGGGGTTGGGGTGGGTTGCAGGGCTGTAATATATAGTTGTACAATAACACCGGGTGAGTGGGGGTCTCTTTTACAAATTGTTTCAAATGGGGACATAGACTTTAAGTTCCCATTTTGATTGCTATTGGCCTGTATAAAGCTTTTTATTTGTAAGTAACGAAAGAGCTCCGAGGATGGGATTGAGTATCGTGAGTGTATATTCGGGAAAGGTAATATATTGTTGGTATTATAAAATGAGTAAAAGTGTGTAACGCCCTTTTCTTTCCACTTATGAAAAGCAGCAGGGGAGTCAAGAGCCGGGGAGAAGGCTGGGTGATGTAAGAAGGAAAGCATGGGTAGGTGGGGTGAAAGGAGCCCACTGGAATATTTAGAGGCATCCCAAATGCGGAGCGAATGACGTGTGATGGTGTTCGAGATTCCCTTTCTGTGTTTAGGATGCATCCACAGGAGATTGTCAATAGTGTATGGATCACAGTCCATGGCTTCGATCGAGACCCATAGTGGTGTTACGGTGGACGCGTGGTATTTAGCTATAGTAGCTAATTGGGCTGCATAGTAATATTTTTGGAGGTGTGGTACGCCTAGGCCACCAGAGCATCTACTTCGCCAGTACTTCTAATGGTATCTCCAGAATCCCTGCCAGAACTTCCAATCGCACTCACAGTAATGTTTGCCAGTATCTCTACTTCTTCCAAATATCCCAGAAACAATGCTGGGTGTGTTGTGTTATCCTGAGGTGTATTTAACCACCAGCCATGGAAGTGACTGGTGCTGGATCTTCTTTCCAGCTACCCCTATTTGTGAAAGAGAGCTATAATACATTTTGAATTGCCTGTTTCCTTTCTGGCCTGGAATGCATTGACTACTTGTTTGCTTGCTGCCTGCCTATGACCACCCACCTGAACCCGACTATTCTGCTGTCTTGCACATTGCCAACCTCTGCCTGGACCTAGACCATTCTGCTGCACTGCCCATTACCAACCTCTGCCTAGACCTGACCTTCCACCTGAACTTAACTATTCTGCTGCCCTGCCCTTTGCCAACCTCTGCTTGGACCATTCTGCTGCTTTGCCCATTACTGACCTCTGTCTGGACCCAACCATTCTCTAGCCTCTCCCTGGTGTACTGTCTCCACATCGTAGCCTCCTAGTCCCCTGCTCTTTCCCTAGTAGGGCAGTCCTGAGGACCATGACCTGGTACTAGCACACAGTGAAACCCATCTCTACCATCAGACGCTCTGGTAAAAACCGGCTGGTACTTAGACTCCACACCTAGGATGAGTCTGCATTACCACCAGGGGGTGTTACCATAACGCAAATGCTACAATTAAGAGTTTTCCATACAAGGCATATAGAAGATCATAAGACCATTGTATATCATCACTAACTTTCCAGGAAACAATGTCATTATGTCACATTGTGATTGTTTGAATTTCACAGTATTGCATGTTTCTTCCAAAATATATACCTGCCGTGGCTTGATTGAATCGATTGCTTGTCAACGACTTGGACTGCGCTCAACTTTGATATAAGTAGAAGTCATGCAATGCGTGAGCCATGGCGTACACTGCTGAAAAAACACTGAATGTGTGGAGGAAAGACAGTAGGGATCATGTTGTATCAGTTCTGTTGGGTGTCAGAAAGTCCCAACTTATTAAGACCTTGTTCATTTTTACAAACATTTACATTTTAGGGTATGAATGCCATGTCTGTAGACTCCATTGGCAAATACTGATAGGGTATGACTGTCATGTCTGTAGGCTCTGTTGACAGATACTGATAGGATATGACTGCCGTGTCTGTAACAAACATTTTACATAATATAGGTACATGAAAAGACACATTTTGGTTGATACCGCAAAGTATGCTTGTGCTGCCTTTACAAAAGACAATCTACCTTGTAAAGAGGAAGTTCATCTACCCAGTGGTGTATTTAGGTTTCGTGCTGCCCTAGGCAAAACGAAACTCGGCACCCCCTCCCCATCTAACAAGACATTTTGCATAATCTTTCAAGTCGCTGTATACAGCGTCTGACAGATTGCGCTATTAGGCCTCATTCACACTGCTAAGAGTCGGGCCCGTACAGATCCGTGGGACGTGCACGGCCGTATCGGGCCGTTCCCGGGAAGGACAGGGGCTGCGTGTGATTTGTACGCAGCAGCCTGTTCTTCTCTATGGGAGGACGCAGCTGTACGCTCACCTGAACTGCACGTCCGTGTGGATGTCCGTACTCGTGCACAGACAGGATGGATCCTATCTGTGTCCGAGCATGGACACCCGCACCAGCACGGATGTTTATGGGCCAACTCTGAAGGCCATGACACACAGCACGCAAAGCCGTGCAGAGCGAAGCAAAGCTGTCCGCCACGGAGCTTTGCGTGCTGTGTGTGAGCTGAGTGCAGGCACATGATTGGCTGAAGGTGCAGTCAATCGGCTCCTGCATAACAACCAGCCAGATGTCGCATCGCAACACGCCGGGTTTATACTCGCGTGGCTGAAGATGAAATATTTCATCTCGGCACGCTCAGCTACGCGAGCTCTCGCAAGCTGAGGTGCCGAGGAGAAAATTACATGACACACTGCTCGCGAAGGCAGCGTGCCACCGCTCCACGCTGCTTCGCGTGCAGTGTGTCACAGCCTTAAGCAGTGTGAATGAGGCCTTAGTGTTGCAGGGAAGCTGGGGTCTCAAGTGGGCTGTAAAGGATCTCTGGTGGGCACTGCAGGATGTCAGGCTGAGACCACCATAGACCTTGCAGTGCCCATCTGAGTTCCTGCAAACCCCACCAGAGACCCCCCAGAGCCCACCATAGACCTTCCACAGTGACTTTAAGGTGGGCTGTGCAGGAAATATGATGGGCTGTGGAGGGTCCCTTTCCCTGCACATATGCTGCTCTTCTTACCTGCAGCTCCCCAGCCTGCTTCCATTCTGCATCTTGCTTCCAGCCTGCATCTTACTTGAGCCGCCCGCAGCCTCCGCCGACCGGGGCCGTGTCTATCTCGGTCCCATCCCATCTGCAGCCTCCACCGGCCCAGGTCCGCGTCTTTCTGCAGCCTGCTATTTAATTTGTTCTATGTGGATGTATGAGAGCACCTTGAGATGATAAAAGGCCCATTTGCAAGGGATGTTTTGATAAACCTACAGGAACTATATACAGCGACTATGAGTATCTTTTGGCTTTAGTTAGGAGTTAAAGAAAGATTGAGAACATGAACAGCCTTCCATGATAACCATTTATCCAATTGATTGAATAAATTGTATGCCTTGTAACTTTGGATATAACTAGTCTGTATGTCACTTTGACATTTGCCTTTTGCGAGGTATACTGTGTATCTTCCACAGGGTTTCTCGTTACCATGGGAAGAAGGGATATTTTATATGCATCTATGTATGTTATATAGGGATGCATTGATACTGGTTTTTCGCTATAGAGTACGAGTGCTTTAGGTACTCGCCAATACCGAGTACCGATACCGGTGCTTCTGCTGGCATGGAGCCGGCTTCCCCGGCAATCCTGATTGTCCGGGAAGCCGGCTCTGTGTTGTTTGGTCGGCCTGATTGTGATTGGCCAGAAAACTGGCTTCCCAGCCAATCAGCAGGCTGTCTTCTTTTGGCCACTATTAACCTCCCTGGCGGTAATCCTGATTGTGGCTTGGTGTTAACTTTTATTACCAAAAGCGGTAACCCCGAGCCACACTCGGGATTACACAGCGCGTTACCTACCTTGTCCAAGATCCCCGTTGTGTCCTCCGGCCGATGCCGGCATCCGTCTTCTGGGTTCCGTCCATTGCGAGCGTCCACGTCGCAGTGGGGGCGGAACCAGCGGGAAATTGTAAAAAAACAAAAAAATACAAAACAAAAAATAAAAAGAAATGAAAAAAACTGTTAAATAATGCGACCGCCAGGGAGGTTAATGTCTTCCAGAACCTGCTGCCAGCTTCGAAGTTTAGTTAGGTGTTTTTGGATGAGTGCTTCCTTTCTCTGTAGCTCCAAGATGGAGACTCTCATAGGTTGGAGTTCGGACCGCACTACATAGAGATGACTTGGTGCGGCTTTCACATATTCTGCAGGAGACGTGTATCTAAAACCTCTGTTTTTAACCTCAGCGGTTAGACAAGTTTTTTTGCATGCTGGTTGGTCAGTGTGCTTAGAAACTTTTTACTGTTGATTGGAGAACATCCTGCTCAGTGAGGACGCCATGACAGCCAGGGGCTGGCACTGCTCTGACTCACTACAGGCAGAACACTGCCCGAAAGTCTCTCCTGGCTGTTCAGCCGCCTCGACGCTGATTGGCCAGGAAGCCGGCTTCCCGGCCAATCAGCATGGAGTCATCTGCCTGGCCAATCAGAAAGCCGAGAGGAGGGTCAATACCCGCACCCAGCTTCCCGTTCGCACGGGAAGTTGGCTCCATGTTCCCCTACTGCACTGCCAGTAAGAGGAAATTATCCTCTGACCGGAAGTTGTGGTATCGGGGAAGGTATCGGAGCATTTGGGCGAGTACGAGTACTCACGCAAATACTCGGTATCGACACTGATACTAGTATTGGTATTGGTACATCCCTAATAGTATATGTATGTATATTGGTGTTTTCCTTCATGAAATACATTGTGGGATTTGCATATTATCACATTGTCAAACAAATGTGTTTTTTTTTAGCTGGCCAAGCACAGCAAGGCAGGATTATAAGTTGTTAGTTCCATAACTTTTGTTTTCAATTACATTTTATTTACTGTTTTACTCATTCCATTTCTTTAGTTCTTTTTATATCTGTTTACAAAGGAATACACGTCATCCACATTGTGTTCATTGTAGTTTGACAATAACATGTAATTATCACAACAACCGGCTTTCATTGTACGCTCTAAGCAAGTGGAAGTCACCCGGGAATTGTTCTATAAATCCGGAATTACTGATAACATTGATCATATTTTTATAGTTGTCTACAACAGATCTAAATCCAAACAATTACACCGGAGAGTTGTAAAGTGTAAGGAAAGAGAAAGCTCCATCTATGCTGATTCATATGAATGTTAAAGGAGACATACAGTATAGTGAATCTGTTCATATTTCTTTAGTCATTATATGTTTTATTGTTCATATTCCGATTTCTTTTACTATTAGTTTTATTTTTGTAGCTATTGGAAAAAAAAACATTGACAAAAAATCCTAATGTTAACAGACTTCAGTGACTCAAGCTGAAATGTATTAGCTCCGCCCAATTTATTGTTTCTGACATTTTTTTCTTGAATCTTATTGCCAAATTACACATTTATAAAGGGGGGTAAAAGGACTCCCTCTCTATAAAGATATAATGGAATACAGCTTGTGAACTAATGTGATATATGGGCATATGGCATATAAATCATTATTCCACTTCTTTATAAATAGGCCCATCATCTCCGAGTAAAGCTGATCTGTCACACATGGTTTCTCTGATATGCAAGGCTGACCTGCTTCCTGTGTCTATGATGTTACTTGTAGTCCCATGGAATAATAGTCTGTTTCTATTTGGTTGTTGCACTGGACTAGAAGCTATGGGCTATGGCACATCACCTGCTGTTTGATGTGTTCAGTTGCACAGCCAACAGGCTATCGGCTTTTCCATTTTAGCCATTCTCACTCTCGTATCCTTGACTGAGCAATGCTTGTGTTCCAAGCGGATCAAAGAAAAAGGGGAGTACAGAAGCGCTACTACCATATATAAACTGAATAGAGATGGCCAACTTACCAATGGATGGATGGTGGAGCGTAATCAGCGGCGAGGGGTCGATGGGTGTAGGTCCATGAATGGTGAGCGTGGTGAGTACTTAGGAGGATGTGTGAGCAATTAGGAGGTGTGTGGGTCTCTGCTGTGGCGGCTGAGGGGGGCCCCCCACAGCAGAGACCCACATACCTCCTAATTGCTGATCTATTTCATTTCATTTGTAGTAGAATCCAAGTTTTTTGCCTTACAGTTGCAGTTCCATCTTTGCTTAACATGCTGCAGACATAAACCCCCACCGAAGCAACACAACTCCTGCGGTTGCAGCCAGGTTAAAAACCTGGCATGGTCCCAGATAGCAAGGATAACTTGCCACAAACTTGTGTCGGGGTTCAATTGTAATTTTGTTAACTTGCTGCACATATTCCTGGCAGGTTGTAGACTCGCAGAACACTCGCAGCACAAGTTCTAGTTGACACTTTTTGAATTTGTAGCAAATTTGCTTGGCAAGTCTACAGCAAGTCTATAGCAAGAGCTCTGCAAGCTCGCTGGTCTGGAGACTTACAATGCAGACTTGCTGTAATTGTGCAACAAAATTGTGAAGCTTGGCAAGTCTGCAAGAGTTTAGCAAGTCATTTTCAAACTTGCAGCACAATTTCTTGCTATCTGGGGTGTAATGGTCAGGCAACCCACCCACAATTTTCCTGCCCAGACCTAAAGGAGAACTATAGGGTCAGGGCTTTTCCCCATAGTTCTCCTTAGGGTAACGGGAGGACACAAACTAGCATCCAAATAAAGCAGGAATCTGGTTTTCTGTATACCCATCTGTCTCTCCTCTGAATCCTGTCATCTTTAGGGCCCATTTACAGTTTGCTGTTTTTGTGACGTGCATTAACGTGCATTGTGTTCACACAAGAATGGACAAAAAACATTAATGCTGCCTTTTTTTCCAGCACAGTGTTGTGGTACACTGCAACACACATGTATTGGAGCTGTGTTGCCTTGTTGGCAATGAAAATGAATACATCGCATTGCAAAAGTGCGTTTCGGTCGCTCAGATTGCCACAACCTGGGCACAAGATATAACCCATCCATTACGGGTGTCTTTGATGCCCAATGCCACAATGTTTTGTATCAACTTACAATACTGTGCGGTGGAGCTAGTAATAGATGGGGTACATCTGGTGCCCAGGCTGTAACAAATATCTTCAAAGGACAGTCAGGGTAATAATGGAAGGGGTATATCTGATTTCCAGGTTGTAACAAATGGCTCCAATGGGCCATGGTCATAGTAATGGATGGGTTAGTTTCAGGTTGTGGATAGTTTTATGATGACAGGTTATAGACAGAGACAAATGGTTAATTTGCAATGACAGTTGACTTACCAGGGGCCCCTCAGCTTCCAGTGATTCCAGGCCTAGCCTATTAGGTCTCCAGCTGAACACACAGAACCAAAGTCACCGGGGTCTCAGGTTATAGCCCACGGGGTTTCACTGGGAAACCCATTAATTACCACCAAGTCAGCCGACTCGCCTTCAACAGGTGACCACCTATTTTCCCACCTCATGTCCTTTATCCCCAGGTATAGCCATACACTTCAATCCATAGAAATAAAGAGACTCAGTCTACTTCTAGCTTAACATCTTTTTACTGCTTGAGAAGTTGCACAATAACAGTCAACAGGCAAAACTAATTTCTTCTTCCCTGGCTGGCCAAGACCAGATTCATTGCCCACCAATGGGAAATTCTGATTTTCAGTAACTTTCACCTGATGGTGCCCTACTTGAGATAGAGCATATGAGTTTCCTCCCAAAGAGGAAGCCACATAGTAAGTTTATTATATCTTGCCAGTTCAAGCCTGAACTCATACCCAGACAGTATCCCTGATGCCACCCAAGTCTTAAGGTGCCCATACACCTGCCGATTATTGTACGATAATCGCGGGTGATACCGCGATCGTACGATAATCGGCAGGTGTATGGAAAGGGTGCAACCGCTTCTACTGTACGGTCCCACGTCTTTTGTCTTCCGAGCATGCTCGAAAACCCGTCCAGAATCGTACGATTTTCAGTGGGTTGATGGCAGGCTTGGAAAACGAATGCCGCACGGGCCGGTGTGTGCAAGCGCACACTGCCCGCTCAGTGCTCGGTGGGGAGGGCTTGCGATGATCGCAAGTACAATCTGCCTGTCCAAGATGGGCAGGTCATACGAAATTTTAATCACCTTACAACCAACGCAAGACTAAAGTCGTGCGATGGTTGTAAAGTGTATGGCCAGCTTTACACCCATCACTCCCTGCCAGAGGTAGAGGCCCTGCTTATTCATAAAATGACTTACATATATATTAATTTGACTACAAATCATTACAGCTTCTCTCTAAGCTACCTGAATGCCAGTTTTATGTGTTATTGATGTAATTTGTGAGACCCAAAGTGTCATGAAAACTCTTTTAGGCTGTGTGTTGAATATGATTTCAATCCTTGACCCAAGATTAGGTCCTTAGGTTAGTACCAGTGCTGCAAATGTATCATAATTCCTTGGAAGAAATTATTTTGTAATCCATTTCCCAGGAATCTGAAGGTTAGGATTATTAGTCGGGG
>NW_017308587.1:84706-104025 GCF_000935625.1 Nanorana parkeri | reverse complement strand
AGAAGGGGGCATGCCTGTTTTTGTTTCAGTTTTGTATACTATAGCAGTAGTGATGAGGTCTTCTTTCTGTGTTTCCTGCCTGATAAGCAGATGCATCTCATGTATGCCGTCATAGAAGGTTTCTGTAAAATGAGTTACCCGGTAACCAACTCTGATTTTTTTTTTATCACCTAAAGTTCACACAACTTTCACCCAGTCTTCACACATTTTCACATAAAGGGCATGAATCTCCGGTGTAATCATTGATAAATAGAACCCCTTATACAACTCAACTTCCACACATTTGATTGAGGTGAGTTTACAACTGTTTAATGGACACTTTGGATGACTTAATATAAAAAAATAGAATGTCTTTAAAGAAGTGAAGATAGTGAACAGGTTCTTCTTTTTGTTCTTGAAGCATCAGACCCACTTTATAATAAGTTTGCTTTAATGAAAAGACAACATTATAATGCCATATACATTTGTTCATGGGCAATCTGCAATAACAAATACTGTATCTTTCATTATATAAATCAGAATCCTTCTGTCATTTCAGTACAGGGAATGAAGACTCATCTCATCAGACGTCTTATCAACAAGTTGACAATATTATGTTATTGCCTTTAATACAAAATTATGTTTTGGACCACTAAATCCTTAGATCATCAAAGACGCAGAATCTAATGAAGATGGTAAAGGTTTAATGTCAAATGTTGAATGTTCATTGAGTAACTTTCCCTTATGATCCCTTATGATGCATTAGTCCAGGGGCACACATAGGAGTTGATTTACTAAAGGCAAGTAAGCGGTTCACTTTGCAGAGGAAGTTCCTATAGCTTGGTGAATGTGGTAAAATACCCAATTATGTGCAACGGAAAAAAAAAGATGTTTGCTTGCACAAGATTGGGTGATGGAAGTCAACAGAACTTCACCACATTTACTAAATGAAGGGGTACAATTACTTACACGGCCTATTTGCCTTTAATAAGTCAACCCCTCAGATCCAAAAACAAAAGGCGGATTCGGGTACATTGCTGGAAAAGATTGCAGAATTATTGATTTCATTTATTATTAGAAGATATTGGGGTCTATTCACGAAGCTGCCGAAGGATCTAGCTGTAGCTTCGGCCGATCCTTCGACTAGCTTCAGCCCCAGGACCCCTTCGGTTCAGTAGAACCGAAGGGGTGCTGTACAAGCTATTCACTATAGCCCTTACAGCTCCCGAACGTGGCCGAGCAGCTCAGTCGAGCCAAACGCATATGCATCGGCTCGGCTGAGCCACGCTGAAAGCCGAAGCTGACCGAGCGAGCGGCCGGCCATTGGCCAGCCTGCTTCTGACAGCTGGGCGGAGCCAGCCGTGATCTTAGTTCCGCCGGACAATAGAAAACTGTTGGGCGGAGCTAGCTGTCACTGCTAGCTCCGCACAATCGTTTTCTATTTTCTTTTTTAACTATTTTTCTGTTCTGCTCGGTCCCTCTGATGGACCAAGCAGAACAGCCGAGTGGAATGCCGCTCAGCGGCATTCGGCTATTCACTCACTGCTGTTCGGCATCTATAAGAATAGGTCGAACAGCAGTGAGTAGACTGCTGGAGGTAATGCAAAGCAAGCCGATGTACGGCTGAAATCAGCCGTACCAGCCTGAAGTGAATAGCCGAACAGTGTTCGGCTCACTTCACTTCAGGTCGGTCATTCACTCGGCTGCCTACTGTGTAATGTGAGGAAATATAAAATATTCACTCCATATTTATTTACTTTATATGTCATGTAAAATCAATTAAAATGATCATTTTTGTTTGACAAATGTTTCATAAAGCTAAAGCGTGCAGCGAATAAAATTCAATACAGAGACATCCGACTTTTTTATGCTTTAGTCCAACTGCGGCTGTCCTTTATCGACGATCTGTGACCTTAAAATAACCCAACAGCTTCATCGTCCAACATTCTAATCTGTGTATGCCATGAAATCAGTACATGACAAGATTCTATGTATGTGTATGCCATGAGGAACCTTCCCAACATGACAATGGTTGGTAAGAGATGAACAGCTTAAGGTGTCCCTAAAACAGAATGAAAAAATAACTCTGTAGACTGTAAACTTTTCAAATGTAATTGTTTCCTAATCAGGACTAATGCGGATCACTATGCCTGGGAAGGAAATCTTACCTGTTTTAATGGTTTTTATGGTCAGTCTATTGAGATACGCAAAAAAAAAAAAGATTCCCTGCATTTGCTGATGGCTCACACAGTACAACTTTCTGGTGATACAACTTGATCTTATCCTCTATTTCTATCTGTAGCTTGTATAGCTCTTATGATTATTCCATGCTGACCACCTAGCCAAACAAAATATTGTATAGGACTGCTGTGCTAATAAGAGAACAATCCTAATCCAAATTAAAGAGTATCTGAGGTGACAGTGCTGTGCTTTGTCACGGTGTGATAAGGGTTAGAGGTCACTCAGGGTTTTTCACCCATACAGGTTGAGGGGCTCCAGGGTGCATGTTTCATATGGAGGAAACTGACTTTTCAGTTTTCTCCAGGATTAATAAACACTCGTCAGTGTCCTGGAACTTGGAGGCTTTGTAGAGACTTGGGTGGGATGAAGCCTCCCACCCTGAGTCCATGTTTTGGTGTTGACCATCTCCCATTGATTGTGCTGCTGTGCACAGCTCTTATAGTAAGGGAGCTGGCTAGGGCTCAGGGCTCCACCTGGGAGACAGAGGAGGTTTCAACCCACGGGACGAGGAGGGCTCCACCTAAGAGTTAGTGCAGCTGGTGGCAGCCAGAGATGGTGCATGTGTGCACTGAGTCATTTGAGTTTAAATAATGTTGTAATGTGTTTAGGGACCATGGGGAACACAAGTAGCCCCCCTCCAGAAGGAAGGACAGTGTCAGCACCAATTCAGAGATGATTGGAGGATCTACAGCCGAGTGATACACAAATAAGATACATTGTTGTTCATAGTTAAGGTTCTTGAATGCATTTTTAAAATGTAATGCTTGTGTTTAGTGTCACTTTAAGTTTATGCAAATCTAGAAAATCTATGTATTTAATTTTTCATCTTTACTGCATTTTACCTGATATCTCGGACAGACTTTTAACTGGTCCCAGACTTATGCTGTAGTCCTGACCGGCAGATTTTACACCGGCACGTCTTCTAGCATCAGAACATGACTGTAACACACAAAATATTTATATCAATGGAGTTCAGCAAATAAGAATTACCATATATATAAAACATATGAGTTGTATAATAAACAGATCAACAAGTGCTTCATGGTGTCCGTCAATGGACATGTGCACAGTCTTCCTCTTTGTGAATGATCCTCACTGGATATTATTGCTCCTCCATTGGGGTACTTTTACCAGAGTATTTCTTGGTTTTGATATATATATATATATAGATATATAGGACCCAGATAGCAAGCAATTGAGCTGCAAGTTGGAAAATGACTTGCTAAACTATTGCTAGACTTCAGTGTCCTGGAACTTGGAGGCTTTGTAGAGACTTGGGTGGGATGAAGCCTCCCACCCTGAGTCCATGTTTTGGTGTTGACCATCTCCCATTGATTGTGCTGCTGTGCACAGCTCTTATAGTAAGGGAGCTGGCTAGGGCTCAGGGCTCCACCTGGGAGACAGAGGAGGTTTCAACCCACGGGACGAGGAGGGCTCCACCTAAGAGTTAGTGCAGCTGGTGGCAGCCAGAGATGGTGCATGTGTGCACTGAGTCATTTGAGTTTAAATAATGTTGTAATGTGTTTAGGGACCATGGGGAACACAAGTAGCCCCCCTCCAGAAGGAAGGACAGTGTCAGCACCAATTCAGAGATGATTGGAGGATCTACAGCCGAGTGATACACAAATAAGATACATTGTTGTTCATAGTTAAGGTTCTTGAATGCATTTTTAAAATGTAATGCTTGTGTTTAGTGTCACTTTAAGTTTATGCAAATCTAGAAAATCTATGTATTTAATTTTTCATCTTTACTGCATTTTACCTGATATCTCGGACAGACTTTTAACTGGTCCCAGACTTATGCTGTAGTCCTGACCGGCAGATTTTACACCGGCACGTCTTCTAGCATCAGAACATGACTGTAACACACAAAATATTTATATCAATGGAGTTCAGCAAATAAGAATTACCATATATATAAAACATATGAGTTGTATAATAAACAGATCAACAAGTGCTTCATGGTGTCCGTCAATGGACATGTGCACAGTCTTCCTCTTTGTGAATGATCCTCACTGGATATTATTGCTCCTCCATTGGGGTACTTTTACCAGAGTATTTCTTGGTTTTGATATATATATATATATAGATATATAGGACCCAGATAGCAAGCAATTGAGCTGCAAGTTGGAAAATGACTTGCTAAACTATTGCTAGACTTGCCAAGCTTCACAATTTCGTTGCACAATTACAGCAAGTCACCAGATCAACGTGCTTTGCAAATGTGCTGGACACTTGCAGAGCTCTTGCTAAGACCTGCAGGACTCTTGCTGTAGACTTGCCAAGCAAATTTGCAACAAATTCAATAAGTGTCACCTAGAAGTTGTGCTGCGAGTGTTCTGCGAGTCTACAATCCGCCGGGGAATGTGTGCAGCAAGTTAACAAGAATTACAATTTAAGCCTGTGTGATGTTCAGGGATATTAGCACATAGGGTGAGCACTTAAGAATGCAGTCTACTCGCAATAGCTTCTGTTTAAGGGCTTGGTAGCCCACTTTTAATCAACACAAAGTTCATATATCCATCTTGGATACCCACGCAGGGGTTGTTCAGCGTAACATTCATGAAAGGCTTTAAAGCAACACAAGAATAGCCTCCTGGCTTCCACTTTAAACATTGGCACTTCTGACCCACTGGTCCTCTTTGAAGTGCTGTCCCACACTTGTACTGGTTGCTCCTCAGGCTCACGGCTCTCTTAGCCTCACCAGTTCTCTCCCAGCCACCCTGGCTGTCTTAGTGTGCTTCCAGCACACTCACCACCTGACTCCTCTCTGACTTCTGGGGGTGTTCTCCTGACACCTGAACACAGTCTGTTCCTCTTTCCCAGCAGGAGCTAATTCCCCTAGCCAGCATCCTTTTCTTAATGGCTGTGCACACCTGTGAAATTATCGAGTGCTGGCCACTGCTAAAGCCTGGACCCAGGACTAGGGATCTCATCTTTCCTCCAGAATCACCTTGAAACCTCTCAGTTCCAGGATCCCAAGCAGAATCCAGACAATCCCTTGCTTCCTGACACGTCTCAGCCCATCTGGCTGAGAGTCACAGATGGGATTGTCACACAATAGCACACCTGATACACGTTTGTGGCAAGTTATCCTTGCTATCTGGGGAGCATTTTTTTCCACTAATCTGCTTGAGACAGCAATTTGCCCATGTGCTCTAAAATATAGATTCCCTTATCCACCTGCTACGGTGATCAGGGCAATCAGGGGTGCCATACCTTTCCAAGAGCAATTTGGTAACCAATCGCTGGCCAGAATGAGCGAAGCGCACTTTCACTATCAATTCCTCATAGGCGGGGTGCATTTGGTATCACTCCGCCTGTGACAGGAGCCGGCGCTATAGAGGAGGCATCGGCTTATGCAGCTCTGCTCCCTCCATTGCTGCCTCGCTTCCTCTAGCGCTGGCTTCGTTGGCACCGCTGATTCTCTCCTGCGGCTCTTCAAGTTCCCCCTTATGACACCGCCGGCCCTGGGAATGGTCACAACGAGGTCTTATTTTCGGGGTAGGTCTTATTTTTGGGGAAACGGTACAAGGAACCTTGGGGAGAAGAATTTTGAGGAGAAGTACCTTGGGGAGAAGTACCTTGGGGATATGAACCTTGAGTAGAAGAACCTTGGGCATAAGAAGCTCGGAGAGAAGAACCTTGAGGAGGAGGACCTTGAGGAGAAGGACCTTGAGGATAGGAACCTTGGGGAGAAGAACCTTGGAGAAAAGAAGCTTGAGAAGAAGGACCTTGAGGAGAAGGACCTTGAGCATAGGGACCTTGAGGAGAAGGACCTTGAGGAGAAGAACCTTGGGGAGAAGAAGCTTGAGGATAGGAAACTTGGGGAGAAGAACCTGGGGAGATTAAGCTTGAGGATAGGAACCTTGGGGGAGAAGAATTTTGAGGAGAAGTACCTTGGGGGGAAGAACAGTCTGAGATGAAATTATTACCATGTCTCATTGTAAAAACAGCCCTGTATCTATATAGATATGTTAAAGCCTAACTGAACCCAAGAAGAAAATTCTTCACATAGTTTCCTTATACAGATTAGGGATGTGAGCAGAGTCTTACCGTTCATATAGCTGGTACAGCAGCCTACATTCCTACATTCATTCCTACATGACACCAGAGGACATATTTGTTACTATGGAAATGGTCTGTTGAACAGTAAGACTCTGCTCACTTATTCTATTGTTTATTTGAGCTTTAACGCTGGTGCATGGACCTTTCCTCTAGGATCCTTGGAAGAATTTTTTTTATCCAATTTCCAATATTAATTATTTTTTTGTACTCACTGGAGTGCAGATGTTTGTCGTGGGATCACACAGATTTATCTCACAGTGTAGGTAGATTTGGCTGTAACGGGTGATAAACCTAAACAGCTGCAAGGAAAAGCGACCTTCATTTGAAACCCCATTGATGGGAACACTGATGGTTGAGTCCTGCTTGATAGGACAGCTGTCAAACAAAAGTAGAAAATCCATTACAATGCTTTGATGCAATAACATGTCATTGGAGGTATTTTGATGCATTGAAAGAGACCCTGTCGTTTAATCAAACACTTTAAGGATAGCACATTCTTGTAGAGAAGAGGTTGGATGATTACCTCTCCTTCCACTCCGTTCTACTATATTGTAGAAGAGAAATGATCCCACAAAGTCTCCACAGTGTCCTACAATGACATGAAGTCAGAGGGAGGAACTAGTGAAAGCAAAGGAAGAGGTGGGTGGGGGGTCCACAAAGATTAAATTCCTAGAAGTTTCCCAGTGGACCAGTTCTCACCATTCACCATTGAGTGGTGCAGCATCTGGAGAGCTAAGTATTCAGCCTCTTCATTACAGGTAGCTGCTTTCCTGAAAACATTTGATCACATGACAACTAAAAAGACCAATGCGCCAAGACCTATCAGAAATATTTGTGCCCTACACAGATCGTTTCTAAACGGTCGTGTCTGGCTGTAATGGGTAACTGCACCTGGTTGTCCTTTACAAATATCAAATGAGCCATTTGTCTATTATAATTGGAATAGAGGGTGTTTGAGGCACTAGATGGAGCCAAAGCAGCACAGGAATCTCCTATGCTCCCGGCTCCATCTAGTGGCAGGAATAGGAAGCTATGGATTAGCACGCTATCCTGTGAAATATGGTCATTCCATTATGTTTTTATGTGAACAGAAATTAAAAGCTGTAGATTTTTTCATGAAAAATATATTGTTTGTTGGTCTATGTAGAGTACGGTTACCTTTATGCGAGTACTGTGGTCTATGCGAGTACTGTGGTCTATGCGAGTACTGTGGTCTATGCGAGTACTATGGTCTATGTGAGTACTGTTACCTTTATGTGAGTACTATGGTCTATGTCTATGTAGAGTACTGTTACCTTTATGTGAGTACTATGGTCTATGTAGAGTACTGTTACCTTGATGTGAGGACTATGGTCTATGTGAGTACTATGGTCTATGCGAGTACTATGGTCTATGTGAGTACTATGGTCTATGCGAGTACTGTGGTCTATGCTAGTACTGTGCTCTATGCGAGTACTGTGCTCTATGCGAGTACTGTTACCTTTTATGTGAGTACTATGGTCTATGTCTATGTAGAGTACTGTTACCTTTATGTGAGTACTATGGTCTATGTGAGTACTATGGTCTATGCGAGTACTATGGTCTATCCGAGTACTATGGTCTATGCGAGTACTGTGGTCTATGCGAGTACTATGGTCTATCCGAGTACTATGGTCTATGCGAGTACTGTGGTCTATGCGAGTACTATGGTCTATCCGAGTACTATGGTCTATGCGAGTACTGTGGTCTATGCGAGTACTATGGTCTATCCGAGTACTATGGTCTATGCGAGTACTGTGGTCTATGCGAGTACTATGGTCTATCCGAGTACTATGGTCTATGCGAGTACTGTGGTCTATGCGAGTACTATGGTCTATCCGAGTACTATGGTCTATGCGAGTACTGTGGTCTATGCGAGTACTATGGTCTATCCGAGTACTATGGTCTATGCGAGTACTGTGGTCTATGCGAGTACTATGGTCTATCCGAGTACTATGGTCTATGCGAGTACTGTGGTCTATGCGAGTACTATGGTCTATCCGAGTACTATGGTCTATGCGAGTACTGTGGTCTATGCGAGTACTATGGTCTATCCGAGTACTATGGTCTATGCGAGTACTGTGGTCTATGCGAGTACTGTGGTCTATGCGAGTACTATGGTCTATGCGAGTACTATGGTCTATGCGAGTACTGTGGTCTATGCGAGTACTATGGTCTATGTGAGTACTATGGTCTATGCGAGTACTGTTACCTTTAAAGTAAATGGTATATTTATGACAGACTTTCGGTCTTGATGGGAATGGCCACAAGGACAATCTACCCAGTGAAGACAGAGACAGCAATACAGACTTGGCAGGGGTTCTAGTCCTTCCCCACACTATCCAAATCTTAGAAATACCTTTTGGCCTTACATACACTTTAATGGTAGTCTGTTCCCTGTTCTCTTCCTCTGAAACACATCACAGATTGTATACAATACACACACCTTCTATCAGTGGCATCAATAGGGAAATCAGTATTATAATATTCTTTATACATTTCGCTGTAACAAACCTGTCTTTGATGATATGGTATTTTATGGTGTCATTTATGTTGTTTGTCGGGGTCCCAAAACAGTTTTTCATCAATACAATATACGGGGAATTTCCGGGCCCATCGAGAGTGACACCAACATACAGAAAAGATTTGCTTGACATCTCAACTACAGGTGCTTCATAGGGAAGAGTGTAGCTGGCATCTTGGAAAAAGTGTCATTGAGATCTTAAACTGTCCGGTACCCTCTGTGACAATGTTTATTACACTGCAAATAAATGAATATAGAGACATTATTTCTGCACAAATATCACTGATACTGAAAGTGGAATTCGGAAAAAATAAATGCATGACATACACTGAGTGGCCGGATTATTATGTAACACGGCAGCTTTTATTTTTCTGACAATAAATACTTTTCCTTGTCGCACTCCTTACGGAATGTCTCTTGTAATGGTGGGGTGCTCGCAGTGACTGCGAATGGCACCACAAATATCAGCAATTGTGTAAAGATGTCACCAGCACACCAAAATCCTTCTTAGGATATGTCCATTGCTAACATTTGCTCAATGCTAAGCCTGATGAAGGGACTGTGTGTGGCCCCGAAAAGCGCTTGCTTATACGACAAGGAACTTCAATAAAGGAACGTTTGCTTATCCTAAGAAGGATGTTGGTGTGCTGGTGACATCTCTGTCATTCTTCCATTTCCTGTTATGAAGTGACAACGCTGTTTGTTCTGCAGCGCAATCTCACAACAATGTTGTCACCCTGTGGCCAAGGTAGATGAACATGTCGTTTTAAATGGGTTTTAAGTAAAAGACAAACAAATTAAAGGCCAACTCCAGATGACAGTTGCAAAAAAAGGGATTGACTCTTTCGCTGCCACCACCAGACAGCATATGACGGCGGCACAGTCTGGTAAACACACTGCAGCTTGGACTGTGTGTTCAGCCCGCACAAGCCGACTGTTGGCTTAAAGCTTTGTGTTAGAAGTGATTCCGGTGGCTGTACATGAGCTCTGGAATCTGCTGCCCAACCCCACCCGCCATATTTGCACATGTTAGTACAGTTACCTTCCAAGTAACCCCCTATCATGATGCAACTTGTGTTCCATCGCCAGTGCTGGCCTCATCACCCGGTCTTCTTCTGGGTCCAGGGTGTGCAATTAACGAAAGGGGAGGGGCTTTTAAGAAATACTATAAACTCTCTTATTGTATAAAAATATGTAATAAATGTATTACATAATTGGAAAAAAATAAAATTAAAGCATAATTGGTCTATTCCACATGCAATATACCGTGTTTCCCCGAAAATAAGACACTGTCTTTTATTTTTTTTGCCCCCAAAAACCACACTGGGTCTTATTTTCAGGGTACGTCTTATTTTTTTTTTTTTTAATGTGCAGCAAAATGTACAACAATCTAAAGTTATCTGGTATCACTCCGCCTGTCACAGTAACCGGCGCTATAGAGGAAGTATCAACTAATGCGGCTCTGCTCCCTCCTCCGCCGCAGCCTTGCTTTCTACAGCGCCGGCTTCCTTTGCCACCAGGGACAGCGGTACCAGCGGAGCATCAGTGGGGACATTAGACAGTGGACAGCGCAGTAGAGTACGGTACCATTTACCGGTACACAGTACAGTACCGTTACATTAAGCAGCGCCTTCAGGGGGACAGCAGTTGGTGAAGTATGGTACTGGAGTGCTCCCTGTCACTGCGCTGTCTGAAGGGAGTCCTCTGTCATCCCCTTAATACAGTATGTCCCTGCAGGCTGATAACATTTCTCCTGCAAGTTACCCCCTCGCATGCTACCACCAAACTAGGTCTTATTTTCGGGGTAGGTCTTATATTACAGGAATCTTGAAAAATAGTGCTAGGTCTTACTTTCGGGGTAGGTCTTTTTTTTGGGGAAACAGGGTAGGTGTCACATCAAGTCGACAATTATTATTAAAGTAGGACATAGTAGATGACTCATTCAGGTAAAACCCGACATGTTTCGCCCTACTGGGCTTCTTCAGGGGTAATTATATATCATGGAATTATGTTTTAACCCCTTCGTGACTGACGACGTACAGTGTACGTCGCCAGCATCGGGGCTTTAATAAGGAGTTGCGCTAATATTGCGCAACATAAAAATTTTCAACTACCACCATTTTATTCTATAGGGTCTTGGCATTCAGAAAATATATAATGTTGGGGGGTTTTACGTCATTTTCAGGCCTAAAATGTGGAATATAACATGGGTGCAAAAAATGAAAAAAAGGCCTCAGTCATGAAGGGGTTAATTTTATTTATTTCCAATTATGTAATAAATTAATTTCATATTTTTATACAATAAGAGAGTTTATAGTATTTCTTAAAAGCCCCTCCCCTTTCGTTAATTGCACACCCTAAGGTGGAATTTACTCAATGTAGTTTCTTTTAATCAATTAATTTGGGGTGTGAAATCTTGCTCTCTTTGTTCTTTATTGTCCCAACACACGCCCACTAGAACTTACTTACAACTTGCTGACTGGCAGAAATGGAGCTTTAGCCGCAGAACAGACATATAGAGGTATTTTTTTTATAAAGCAGTGAATGTGACGCTCACCATACATTCGCCGCAGTTGAAACTTCCTGGTGCATATGTTTTAACTTGCAGTGATTGATTCACCTGCAGTAAAGTTTGGTGAATGTAACATTCACTGCTATATAAATATGCCTATAGAGTCTCTGCAACAAAAGCCTACTTGCTAGCAAATGTAAAAAAAAGAAAAGTCTTTAGTTTCACTTTAAGCTGGTAAAGGAAATGTTTACAAAAAGGTAAATATTAGACATGTGCATCGGCACAAAATTCGCTTTGTTTCGTTTCTTTTTTATTTAGATTTTGTGTTATTTCATTTTTCAGGATTCGGGTCCGAAAGTCAATTCGTTTCGGGATTCGGAACATGTATCATACTGGGTGCAACGTTTCGGGGTCTCGCAGGATCCCCTAACTCAGGCAGGACATCTGTCACATGTCTTGCCTGAGGAAGGGGATCCTGCGAGACCAAGACCATGCTGCATTTCCATCATTAAATAGATGCATTTGTACTGCATCTGGAGTGCCGGTGTCCATATTTCTATTTGTGCATGATAACCGTTGCCATCCGTTGATCACCGCTGCACCCACTTAATCTACACTATATTGCCAAAACTATTGGGACACCCCTCCAAATCATTGGATTCAGGTGTTGCGTGACATTTCCCGGCTACTAAATATTCCGCGGTCACCTGTTACTGGGATTATAACAAAGGGGAAGCAACTGGGAACAACAGCAACTCAGCCAGGAAGTGGTAGGCCACGTCACATGACGGAGCGGGGTCAGCGCATGCTGAAGCGCACAGTGCGCAGAAGTCGCCAACTGTCTGCAGAGTCAATAGCTACAGACCTCCAAACTTCGTGTGCCCTTCAGATTGGCACAACAACAGTGCGTAGAGAGCTTCATGGAATGGGTTTCCATGGCCGAGCAGCTGCATCCAAGCCTTACATCACCGAGTGCAATGCAAAGCGTGGGATGCCGTGGTGTAAAGCGCGCCGCCACTGGACTCTAGAGAAGTGGAGACGTGTTCTCTGGAGGGACCAATCACGCTTCTCTGTCTGGCAATCCGATGGACGTGTCTGGGTTTGGCGGTTGCCAGGAGAACGGTACTTGCCTGACTGCATTGTGCCAAGTGTAAAGTTTGGTGGAGGGGGGATTATGGTGTTGGGTTGTTTTTCAGGGGTTGGGCTTGGCCCCTTAGTTCCAGTGAAGGGAACTCTTAAGGCATCAGCATACCAAGACATTTTGGACAATTTCATGCTCCCAACTTTGTGGGAGGAGTTTGGGGACGGCCCCTTCCTGTTCCAATATGACTGCGCACTAGTGTACAGAGCAAGGTCCATAAAGACATGGATGGGGGAGTTTGGGGTGAAGGAACTTAACTGGCCGCACAGAGTCCTGACCTCAACCCCATAGAACACCATTGGGATGAATTAGAGCGGAGACTGCGAGCCTGTAAAGGCGTCCCAATACTTTTGGCAATATAGTGTATATGGAAAAAGCGGTCAGGAGTGCAGTGGGTTCATGGACTGTTGTTGCATGTTAAGGCATCACACTCATTATGACTGGGCTGCTAGCATACCACAACAGACATAAAAACACACAACATTTTTTAACAGTACACACCAATGCGCACTATCTGTATTGCAGTGCCCTGCAATGCATGTGTGCTGTCATCTACTGCGCAGTGTGTTGAGGTGCAATTCAAAATAAATGGCTCCGTATTGCACAGTATGAATGGGACCTAAACCTTTCCAGATGGGTTTTTTTAAACGATCACATAAATACAATTTTTTTAAATATACCTCCAGCATAACTTACCTCACCATGGGATTCATCGCAGTGTTCAGGCTAACTTGTATATTAAGAGGATAAGAACATTTCATTTGAACGGTCACTTCCTGTGGTATAAACAAATCATTACTGGATCCTAATAGAATGTCTATTGTGCTGATATAAGTAGCATGAGTCGTAGATTTCTGTGGGGAAAAAGAAATAAAACATGGTATAAAAAAAACAATATGCTTTGCAAGCTATTTAAACTGCAAAATACGAGCGCGAGAGCATGAGAGAGAGCAAGAGAACGAGACAGAGCGCAAGAGAGCGCGAGAGAAAGAAAGCGCGAGAGAAAGAGAGCGAGCGAGAGAGCGACAGAACGAGAGAGCGACAGAACGAGAGAGCGAACGAGAGAGAGCGAGAGAGAACAAGAGAGAGCGAGAGAGAGCACGAGAGAGAGCGAGAGAGCACGAGAGAGAGAATGAGAGAGAGAGAACGAGAGAGAGCGAGAGAGAGAGAACGAGAGAGAGCGAGAGAGAGAACGAGAGAGAGAACGAGAGAGAGCGAGAGAGAGAACGAGAGAGAGCGAGAGAGAGAACGAGAGAGAGCGAGAGAGAGAACGAGAGAGAACTCTAACTTGTATATTAAGAGGATAAGAACATTTCATTTGAACGGTCACTTCCTGTGGTATAAACAAATCATTACTGGATCCTAATAGAATGTCTATTGTGCTGATATAAGTAGCATGAGTCGTAGATTTCTGTGGGGAAAAAGAAATAAAACATGGTATAAAAAAAACAATATGCTTTGCAAGCTATTTAAACTGCAAAATACGAGCGCGAGAGCATGAGAGAGAGCAAGAGAACGAGACAGAGCGCAAGAGAGCGCGAGAGAAAGAAAGCGCGAGAGAAAGAGAGCGAGCGAGAGAGCGACAGAACGAGAGAGCGACAGAACGAGAGAGCGAACGAGAGAGAGCGAGAGAGAACAAGAGAGAGCGAGAGAGAGCACGAGAGAGAGCGAGAGAGCACGAGAGAGAGAAGGAGAGAGAGAGAACGAGAGAGAGCGAGAGAGAGAGAACGAGAGAGAGCGAGAGAGAGAGCGAGAGAGAGAACGAGAGAGAGCGAGAGAGAGAACGAGAGAGAGCGAGAGAGAGAACAAGAGAGAGCGAGAGAGAGAACGAGAGAGAGAATGAGACAGAGCGAGAGAGAGAACGAGACAGAGCGCGAGAGAAAGAGCGCGAGAGAGCGACAGAATGAGAGAGCGAACGAGAGTGAGCGAGAGACAGCACGAGAGAGAGCGAGAGACAGCACGAGAGAGAGCGAGAGAGAGAGCGAGAGAGAGAACGAGAGAGAGCGAGAGAGAGAACGAGAGCGAGCGAGAGAGAGAACGAGAGCGAGAGAGAGTAACGAGACAGAGCGCGAGAGAAAGAGCGCGAGAGAGCGACAGAATGAGAGAGCGAACGAGAGTGAGCGAGAGACAGCACGAGAGAGAGCGAGAGACAGCACGAGAGAGAGCGAGAGAGAGAGCGAGAGAGAGAACGAGAGAGAGCGAGAGAGAGAACGAGAGAGAGCGAGAGAGAGAACGAGAGCGAGAGAGAACGAGAGCGCGAGAGAGAATGAGAGAGAGAGCGCGAGAGAGCGCAAGAGAGAATGAGAGAGAGAGCGCGAGAGAGCACGAGATAGAGCGAGATAGATAGAGAGAGCATGAGCGAGAGAGCATGAGAGAGAGAGAGCGAGAGAGAGAGAGCGAGAGAGAGAGAGAGTCATAGCTTTTAATGCTGACTTTTTAGAAAACACAGGAAGGAAAGTCCCATTTTATAGATCAATATAGAGTTCAATAGCTCAAGCTGAAATTGAGCTCGCCCATAGCACTCTTAGAATGCTTTGGTGTGTACTAAATGTTCATTTGTTAAACAGATATGGACATACATAGATACATACTATTAGCTGAACTCCGCATTCCCCATCTCTAAGAGGGACTGTTACTGAGTACGTTCCGTTGACAATATCATCTTGAAGGGTATAACAGCCGATGTTTGCAGTGGTTAGCTTACTGGCATCAATATCCTGACTTTTTAGCTGACATTTTAGGAATGAGACCCTCATTTCATGTGCTCCGCAGGTCAGTATAGGGCGTATTTCTGAAATATCTTAAAACAGAAAAAAAGTTTCATTGAAATGCTGATATATTCATATACACATGTAATGGTGAGTCAGTAGATGTTTTCATGAAGCATGAACTTTGGTTTTGTTTCCATTATAGTGTAATGAACAGTGAAGTGCATTCACCTATAGAAAGGACACTAGGGGGGTAATTCACAGAGGAGCCGAAGGATCCAGCCATACCTTCGGCCGATCCTTCGGCTCTCTTCGGCTGCCGGAGACCTTTAGTTCAGTCGAACCGAAGGGCTGCTGTACGGGCTATTCACTATATGACAGCTAGGTGGAGCCAGATCAGCGTCCCCAAAATGACCTAGGGACGCTGAACTGTCATTAAATAATAACAACTGGGTGGAGTTGGCCGTGACATCACGGCCGGCTCCACCTAGTTGTTAATTATTGGCCGGCACCTGCTAGAGTCTTCTAGTGTCGGCCAATAGGAAACAGTTGGGCAGAGCTAGGTGTAACTGCTAGCTCCGCCCAATAGTTTTTTTTTGTGCTTTTTTATTTTATTATTATTTCCACTGATTTGCTGTTCTGCTTTGTACCACGGAGGTACCGAGCAGCATAGCCGAGCTGCAGTCAGAGACCTGGAATGGAACAACAGAAGAACCTCTTGTTTTGTGGAGACTTTTTCCAGTGGTAGCTATGTGCTCCTGGAGTTGAAACCCACCCTGCCACTGGCAGTCCTGATAAATTATAGGGGCCTAGAGAAGCACTTTGGGTATTCCACTTTCTCCTCTCCCCCTGCAATAACATTGTGGAAAAGCACTTAAGGACACTTATGGAAGCGTATCTGCCCGGAGACAAGATGTTCTTGGAAGGGGGTGCCAATTGCAGAGTCTCATATCTCCAGCTTCACACAAGTGCTATAAGACACAGCGGATGTAAACTGCCAGGAGCGGGTCATCTTACAAAATAGTTTAGGTGTATGCCCCCAATCATACCCACTATACTATACTATACCCACTAACCACTAAAATACTGCAGCACACGCAGGCATTGATTTTCTTCCTTGTTTTTTTTATTAATTGCATTATGATCCACATTTATACCATATATTAGACATGTGCACCAGCAAAAGATTTGTTTCGTTTAGTTTCGTTTTGATTCGGACTTTGCATTATTTCGTTTTTCGTATTCGGGTCCGAAATTAAACTCGTTTCGGACTAAATTAGTTAGCGGCAGTCCGGCCAAATTCGTTTATGGACGAATTTCGTTGCAGCAAAATGACATTTTTTTTTTTTGTTTTGTTTTTTACAGTCTGCAGAAGATGAAAAAAAAAAGGGGGAGGTTCCCCCCCAATAACGAATTTCGTCCATAAAAGAATTTCGGCCGGACTACTGCTAACGAATTTTGGGAAATCGGGAATTCGTATTCGTTTGCATTCGTCTTAGCTGGAATTCGGATGCATCTGAATTTCCGAAAATACGTCCGAAACGAATTTCGGATCTAACCGAATCGCACATGTCTACTATATATACAGCTCTCGCCTGTCCACTGCTCCTGCTTGCTGGACCCACCACTTCCTGTCCTATTCTGCCTGCCCTGACCTCTAACTGTTCACAAACTATGCTGCTGCCTGACATACTTTACTCTGAATGTCTGCTAGCTTAAAGTGTACCTATACTGTATATACTCGAGTATAAGCCGAGATTTTCAGCCCATTTTTTTGGCTGAAAAGTGCCCCCCTCGGCTTATACTCGAGTCAGCGTCTCGAGCTGGTCAGGTTTCTTCTTACTTACCTCGCCTAGCGTCGCGTCACTGCTGCTCCGGTGGGCGGCGCTCCGAGCGGGGTCATCTGGCAGTCTCCGGGTCCTAATTTAGGTGGCCGGAGACTGCCAGATGACCCCGCTCGGAGCGCCGCACACCGGAGCAGCAGCGACGCTCGGCGAGGTAAGTAAGAAGAAAAAAAAACCCCCCGCAGCGGCCAGTCAGGCAGGGGAGCAGGGATGAGTCAGCGGCGCGCTGATCAGGCGAGAGGAGCTCCAGGTGGGGTTGTAATTTAGCGGGCAGGCACCTCTAAGCCAGCTAAATTAGGACCCCACCTGGAGCTCCTCCCACTGGACCAGCGCGCCGCTGACTCGTCCCTGCTCTCTCCGTGATGTGATGATCGATCACCGGCACACGGACACAGTGAGTGAGGGCAGATTGGGGGGGGAGAGAGAGAGATTTATTAAGCAATTATATATGTATTGTCTGCACTGTATTAGCAGTATATACTACATATGGAGTATATACTGCTAATACAGTGCAGACAATACATTTACAATTATACTAACATGAATGGATTAAATGATCTGTATGTAGCCCTGTACTAGGGATCATTTAACCCATTCATGTTAGCAGAGGATCATTGTAAATGTATTGTTGCAGGCACTCTATATGTACATGTACTATATACTACATATAGAGTGCACTGAACAATAGATTTACAATTATCCTCTGCTAATATGAATGGGTTAAATGATCCGTAGTACATGATATGTAGCCCTGTACCCCCTTTTCCACTTACAGAGCTAGGTTATTTTTCTTTTAAATAAATATTAATGTAATTTTATTGGTATCTACCTACCATTAGCTGCCTCATTTCCCACCCTCGGCTTATATTCGGGTCAATACTTTTTCCCAGTTTTTTGTGGTAAAATTAGGTACCTCGGCTTATATTTGGGACGGCTTATACTCGAGTATATACGGTAATCAAAAACTAAAAACAAATCTGTATTTCTATATAGACAGGCCGGGAGCTATGGAACAAAGTGCAATAAGCGGAAGGCCTACATGACAAGGGTGGGAAAGGGAACCCGGAGAGAAAAGGGTTAAAGGGAAAAGTGAATTAGAGGAGGGATACTCACAGGATTGGTGGAGTGAGCTTTACAGGAGGAGCTTCGGAGAGTATCCGGGAAGGAGGAGTTCCAGGAGCCGGCGTGACCAGGAGAAGGAACAGGACTTCCCTCCCGCCCGACCTGGTATGGTTTTGGTGGTGTCTAAAGTTTGTCGCAGCATTATGGCGGTTTGGGGATCCTTGAAGGCAATTTTCTGGGTTGGATAATTGGATGGGGGGACCCATCGGTGGCGTGGGTGGCCTTCGGTGGTGGTAAGGTCACACGTCATGACCTGGTAAGAGGGACCGCGGTGGGTCTGCGGGCAATTGAAGTACGTCCCCGAGGTGGTGTATGGCGGCTGAGGTCATTCCGCTTTAAGAAAGGTGCCCGCAGACACTGGTCCAAGTTTGGATAGTGAGTGCCTTCAAGGACCTTGAAACCTAGCAAGCTACTGTATGGTTACTTGGTTATTGTTGTTTTTGATTGTTATTGAAAGAGTATTTATAAACGTTTTGTAATAAAAGGCTGCTGTGGCCATTTATACTCCAACCCTGGTGTAGCGTGGTAATTGAAAGGAAGTGGGTGGGGAGTCAAAGGTAAAGAGGGTTGGGGCAGTAAAAGGGGACCTCGGAGCTACCTTAGTCATGAATTTCTGTAAGTTCCACCCCACTCCTAATAACCTAATAATTGATGACCACTCAATGCAGTGACACAATTTCACTCAGCTCTGTGTGTCCTTGTGTCACCACTCTCACAGAGCCTGCTTTTTGAACCACAACTTAATTTCTGAATGATGTAACATTATCGTTGCTTCATGAAAACAATGCATTATGGGATATGTAGTCTTCGGAAATCGAGATTGCCTCAAATCAAGCAGCAGGGACAGAGACGCAAAGCACACCAGGAATCCAGGAAGTTGTTGAAAGTGATGGGCAGACAGATGGCAATGCTCATTACATAAATACTGCACATCATTGGGTATCCTTTGCCAAGTTAATTTCCACCACATTCACTAAGCTAAGGGAAAATTCCCCTGCAAAGTGAACAGCCTACTTAGTAATTCAACCCCAGAGGGTCCACAGGGCCGGCTTTACTCCCCCTGCCGCCCCAAGGCCAGGTTCCACAATACGCCCCCCCATCTGGCAACCAGATGGCAGGGCGGGGGGGCGTATTGTGGAACCTGGCCTTGGGGCGGGGCTAG
>NW_017308587.1:78685-84205 GCF_000935625.1 Nanorana parkeri | reverse complement strand
GGCGACCGCACACTACGGAGCTCGGGCCGCCCCGTCGTGATTGAATGGCGGCGGACCGTAGTGTGTGGCCGCCGGACACCTTACAACGGCGCCTGCAACTTCCCCACAAGGTCACCGCTGCAGCCCCTCTGCGCTCTGCCGCCCCGAGGCCTGGCCTCGGTGGCCTTGTGGGAAATCCGGGCCTGAGGGTCCACACAAACCCTAACAATGACGTTAAAAATATATAATACAAAGTTTCACAAGACGCACACTCATATTTACCAGAAATGTTATATTCATCTTTGCAGTAACATCCATATTTCCCATCAACCAAGGAGCATTGTTCTGTCTCTGCACATGCACAGACATCAGTGACAGAGGACGGATCTGAAAAGAAGGCCAAATGTTACATTACATAGTAGAAGAGTGCAGTTCTACAAGGCTGGCTTGACATATATCACATTAATATGATGTAGAACTCACCTGTACAGTAAGCTAAACTGCAAGCGGGTGTTCCGCTTAATTTGTACACGTAGTAATTATCCGGACAAGATTTAATCTGCACTGTTGTTGACCACGAGCAGCAATCTCCCCTCAAGTAAGCACAGGCTGTACGATTTACAATCCCATCTGAGATGAGGGGATGTGATCCCTGGAGCCACATTGGAGCCGCTGTGCCACATGAATAATAAAAAACACAGGATTCCGGCATTTTGACGCCTCCACTGCCCACAAATCGGTACCATCCAAACTTGTCAGAGTCACAATTCCAATAGTAAGAAAAATAATACGAGTAATATACATAGGATGTGCTTCTCCATGGGTCATTAAGTGTAGTGTATGTGAGGCATGGATCATAGCAAGAATAGGAACCATAGTATTTAGAACATTCCATACCAGAACCACAAACACCAAGGGCACACTCATCCACTTCACAGGAGAAGCCATCCCCAAAGTATCCGGGGGCACACACACATGTATAAGAGCCAATGGTATTGGTGCATGTGGCATTTACAGTGCAGGTGTTAAGTCCAGGGTTAGAGCACTCATCTACATCAACACATCCAGCTCCACTGTCATTGCGGTAGCCAGATGGACACATGCAGTAGTATGAACCATATGTGTTTACACAAGTGTAATAACCACAATTATTTGACCAGTAATAGGCGCATTCATCAACATCAGAGCAGTTAAAGCCGTCTCCTATAAACCCGTCCTTGCAGGAACATTGGAGGTAGCCAAAGTAGTCTGCACAGGTAGCTTCGGGGTGGCATTTCGAGCAGTTTGAAGTAGCTGATTGAGACATAAAGATTAAAGAGATTAATATCATTTCAATGTGTCTCTTGGAAAGATTAGATCATTTTACTGGAATTTTAGGCCCAAAATGTCAGTCATGAGCAAAGTAATCCTTCAAGATTGAGATTTAATTAATTAAGAAGCAGTAAGAAAGCCACACCAATGGTCAAAGACTCCCAAGTGATGGTTTATTGAATAACCTGTTCAATAGAAAGCCAACATGTTTCAAGAATTTGGATACTCCCCCTTCGACTTTTATATATACGATTATATGTCCGGTCTTTAAACACTTTAACAATGAACCCCTCTTTAACATGTAACGAATTCTGCTGTTTTGCTGATACTCGCTCCATGGTTCCGAGCGCCAACAATCATCCCGCGTTCAAAGGCTGTTAAATCGCGTTGATATATATATATATATATCTATATATATATATATATTGTGACATAAGGAAAGGAGAAAATATATATTTCCCCTCGCTTTCTATTCCTATGTACAGGACTAGCGGAACCCAGACCAGGTTTTCAGGTTGATTTTGGGTCCGAATAATCCAGCTCGGGTTTTGTGTCTCTCACATGGACTGTTAATTGCTTAATGATTGATTATCCAGGTGGGATAAAAGGGGGAAGGCTGGAGCATGATGTTGCTCTGGTGGACTCAGACAGCATTCTGAGAGAGCTTCAAGGTGGATGGTTTGATTAAAAGGTTGCTGAAAGGACTTTGGTTTTGTGAGGTGGCTGAGATAAGCTCACCCCCCAGAAGAGAGGAAACCTGTCTGTTTAGTGAGAGCCTGAAAGGCAAGGATTTGTCTTTTGTTTTATTGCACCCCTTTAAATAAAAACTGACTGCAAGTCAGATAAAAGAAGGACTTTGCTGCCTCGACTGCCTTTTTCCCAGGGAAGGTGATCCCCATTTGAGCTATACCCCACAATATATATATATACTTAATTATAAAATTGTAAGTATATATATATGTACACTGTATAATTGCACTATCCTGTTTTTATTTTGTCTTTACATTAGCGCATATAAAGAACTTAGGTAATCAGTTAATTTATGAAGATTAATAGGGAATCTCCTTAATTTCAGATCCCTTTCGGTTTTCATGAATAAAATACTGATTTTAATCAGAGCAAAAGTTCTGACAACTCTCCCGTACATCTAACCCACAGAACAAAAACATTTTTATACAAGTTTAAGATAGTATTTTTTCTTTAACAGCTAAAGTGTATCCATCTGCATACAGCGGTTCTGTCTTTACCGGTTATCTATCTGAAGCAATGATTTGTTTCATCCAGCCCTCTTTATCTCACAATCAGATGCAGTCACTGTGCGGGTGCCGACCTACTGAATACAATAGCCGGCAGTGGAGATTCCTCCATCCATACTGTTTAGCGTACATGGGGTAATCAGGTGATTTCTCTAGTTAACCCAGCTAGAGAAAAAAAATCAATGTCCCAACAAGAACAACTAATTCCCAATAAAATGACCATTTCGTTATCACTTTATGTCCACTATGCGCTGATCACTGGCACAAAATTCCCCCTCCATGGAAGCGTGTTGGGAATGGGTTTGCCTTTTTGGGGTCTCTGATTTATTATGTTAGGCGCCAGTTGGGGATCTCTAAAAGAAAGGTAGAAAGAAATGTATTTCAAATACAGGCAGCATAGAGGTGAAGGAAATGACCAGATAGAAAGAGAAAACCTGCAAGATTAAGAGAGTTGAGCCGGGCAGACACATAGTTACATAGTTAGTCAGGTTGAAAAAAGACACAAGTCCATCGAGTTCAACCTATAGAGACACGGTTAGAACTTCGTTCAGATAAATTAATTTTTGAAAAGTTTGTTCGATTTTCTAATAGGATCAGATGGAGGATCGTTTTCCACCACAGCGAAGAAAAAAATTCAATAAGTGGGAACAAAATTCTCACACTGAATGTTGTTTTTGTTCAAGAAACTCCATTCATTTCCAAAATTGGATGTAAAAATCAAACGAACTTTCGAAGGACATGCGTTAAGTCTCTGATGACATTATCGAATGTTTAGACCAAATGTTTCATATGAACGTTCGTATGAAAATCTACCGGGGTATGGCCCAGTAGACGCGTGCGATTCGTTTCGTTGCGAATCGAAATTCGGATGAAATTTCGGAAATTCGGATGTATCCGAATTCCGAATTACAGATATAACGAATGCAAATGAATCCGAATGTCCGATTCTGAAATTCGTTTGCGGTAATCTGTACGAAAATGTCGTTTGTTGGACGAAAATTTCATTGCGGCAAAGTGACATTTGAGAAGAAAAAAATGATTATTTTTTTCCTTAAAGGAGAACTATGGGGTCAGGACTTTTCCCCATTGTTCTCTTTAGGGTAACGGGAGGACACAAACTAGCGTCCTCCCGTCACCTCTACGAAAACTAAATTTCGTACAGATTACCGCTAACGAATTTCGGCCGAATCCGAATTCTGAAACGAATTAACTTTCGGACCCGGATCCCGAAAAAACAAAATAACGCAAAATCCGAATGAAGAGGAAACAAATGTATTGCCAGTGCACATGTCTAATGTCCAGCTTTAGAAACATCAGACAGACCTAGAGAGAAAAGGAGAAGAGAGATAGAGAGAGAAAGTCCGCAGGACCGAGAGAGCCAGAAACCATTGCGGATCAAAACTCTTTTAGACTTGTAATAAAAGTTATTTTTTTCCATATGGACCAGATGCTCAGGAGAGTGAAGCGCATTCACTTCCATGGCTGCGTACAGATTATGTCTCCAGCAACATTTTTACAGAAAGGAAAGGGAATGAAATGGAAAAAAAAAAACCATAACTGTGCAATCCACTCACCTGCAACCACAGAACAGGATATGAATACCAGGAATAGTAGATTCATTGTCACCATCATTCCAAAGCTTTCTTCAGCTTTCTCTTTGCGATAGCAGCCGGTGTGAACTGACTGCGGTTCAAGAATGCTTCACAATATATAGACCCCGTGATTACAAGCAACTCAAAATCAGCATAGATTAAAGTTAAAAAGAACCCTTGCAACACACAATACAAAGAGAAGAATGTGGCACCAAAGCATTTAAAAAGACTCAAGGAAGGGCCACCTCTCCAGCCTACATGACCTGCCACATTATTTTATTGTCAAACAGGTTTGTTTCTGGACTGTCCTCTGGCAGGATTAAATACTATAGTTGCTTCAGATGCAGCTTTGCAACATTCCAGAACAATGGCGTGTCCAGCTTTAAAGGAGAACTATGAGGGGAGTGCTTTAAAACCTGGCTGTGTGAATTCATGTACTCTGAGTGGCCAGATTATTATTATGACCACCTGACGGTTGTAGGATAATGAGCTATAATTTGGCGCTGAAGTTGCTGGAGGGCCAGACCATTATAAATAGGGAAGCGGGTTGGTTACCACGACAGTAGACGTGATTTGTTTCTGAAGATACGGGGAAACAACGAGATTTAACAGCCTTTGAACGTGCGATGATTGTTGGCGCTCGGAGCCATGGAGCGAGTATCAGCAAAACAGCAGAATTGATTAAATGTTCAAGAGGGGCTGTTGTTAAAGTGTTTAAAGACCGGACTGTCAGCCGAAAATCTGGGTCTGAACGTGCGAATTGTGGCCGTCAGCGACTAGTCAATGTTAGGGCAGAACGGGGGAGGGGCAAGACTGGTACAAGACAACAGAAGGGCCACAGTGCAGTGTCAGATTCCTCGCATCACCTTTCACCATCTCGTGGAGTCACGAGGCGGCCCAACGAAGTACTGATGGGGTGGTCATAATAATCTGGCCACTCAGTGTATAGCTCATGGCCATAATGAGAGAATGGGGCTTTATGATGTGAGAATCAACCATGATAACAATCTTCCATTCAAAGGAAACTGTTGGCTGGCTTCTCCAAAGTGATTCTTCCAGTTTTTTCAGATGTCATTGGTTGCTAAGACACGAGCCCCTGGGCCACACGGCCTCATTGTTTGTTTGGATGCAGATAGACATGTAATCCGGCAAAAATGTTTTGTTTTGTTTCGGATGTTTCGTTATTTCGTTTTTCGGGATTCGGGGTCTGAAAGTAAATTCGTTTCGGCATTTGGATTCAGATGAATCCGAATATCGTTAATTTTGGATGCGTTAAATGAACGTTAGGAACTAAAATTTGTTGCCGAAAAGTGACACGTTTACTTTGTTTCTTTTTATTTCTCACTCCACAAAAAAAAAGAAAAACAGCATGCCAGCCCCCC
>NW_017308587.1:54222-78306 GCF_000935625.1 Nanorana parkeri | reverse complement strand
AAAAAAACACGCCCCCCCCCCCCCCCCCCCCCAATTGATACTGGTAGGAATGTTATGGGGGGACCCCTGATGTAAAAAAAAAAACAGCATGTGGTTCCCTGACAATTAATACCAGACCCTGTAGGTCTGGTAGGTATTTTAAGCGGGAACCCCAATGCCAAAGAAATGAGAAAAAAACAAAACATGGGGTCCCGCCTACAAATCCCTTACTAGACCCTTAATCCGGGCAGCAGCCTGGCAGGGCAGGAAAGGGGGGGACGAGCGAGCGGCCCCCACTCCCTCCACCATACCTGGCCACATGCTCTTGGCAATGGGAGGGTGTGTTTCCAGTGGGGACACCTTGGAAAAGCACCTTGTCCCCATGCCGATGGGGACAAGGGCCTCTTCCCCACAACCCTGACTCGGTGGTTGTGGGGGTATGTGGGCAAGGGGCTTCTCTGCATCTGGTTACCCTCATTCATAAAGAGCACTCAGAGGCCCCCCCCTTTGTGAATGAGTAAGGAGTACTTGTACCCCTATTCATTCACAAAAGGGTTAATTAAAATGTTTAAAAAAACACAACACCTTAGAAAAAATTCCTTTAACCACTTGCTGACCGCGGTGTTTACACCCCCTTCCTGGCCAGGCCATTTTCCAGTATTCAGCGCTGCGGTACTTTGACTGACATTTATTCCGTCATGCAGCGCTGTACTGAAATGAATTTTATACCATTTTTTGGGGACAGATAGAGCTTTCTTTTGGTGGTATTTAATCACCACTGGGGGTTTTATTTTTTTACTGTATAATAAAAAAAGTACCGAAAATTTTGAAAAAAAACCTGTTCTCCCTACGTTATGTTATAAAACATTTATTATGACCCAATTTTTTGGTAAAATATAAAAGGCGGGGTCACGTCGGGTAAATAGACAACAAACATGTCAAACTTTAAAATTGCGCGCACCTGTTAAATCGCAAAAAACTACCATACTCAAAATTGACCATAGCCGACGCTTTAAAAGCTTTTACCGCTCATCAGTTTAGTGTTATCAGCGATTGATGGCCCTAGAATTATAACTCTCACTCCGACGTTCGCGGCGCTATATGTAACATGTGCGGCGCAATGGATGTAATCGGCGTTTTCGCACGTAGGCGGGCTTGACGCATGTTTGCGTGTGCGGGCCTTTAATTTTGTTTTATTGCTTTGATATGTGATTTTTAAATTTTTTTTGTAACATTTTTTTAAACCTTTTTTTTTTACTGAACTTTATTGCTATCACATAGGGAGCAAACAAGCTCCCTATGTGATAGCCAATTTGCAGTAACAGGTCCTCTTTATGGAGACTCGTCTAAAGACGCACACCCGCCCTCAAGAAGCCGCTGTCCGGCTGTTTAATTACAAGCAGGTGAACAAAAAAGCAAAACACAAATTCTTGACAATATCTTTATTTAAAATAAATTTTAAAAATGTCACACGAAGTCTTTCCAGCGTCGGCCGACAAATGAGAAGAAAAAAAAAATTGTCAGGGAACCACACGCTGTTTTTTTTTTTACATCAGGGGTCCCCCATAACATGGGTCTGGTATGAATTGAGAGGGAACCCACACTGTTATTTTAGTTTTGTTTTGTGGTGTCAGAAATTAAAAAGAAACAAAGTAAACGTGTAGTCTCATTTTTCTCCAACTAATTTTAGTTGGTAATGAACATTAAACTCTTCCGAATACCGAAAAGAGTTGACTTTCAGACCTGATATCACGTACCTGATGGGGAGACTGACCACGTGAAGAGGCTTCCCTTGCACCTCGTGTCCTGAGGCCTCTGGAGGTGGAGATAGAGACCTGGCGGACAGCGAGTGGCACGGGTGCCAGTGGTGTTGAAACCGTGCAAGCAGAAGGTTACTTCTGTGGCTGAGCTGGGGTATTCCGGAAATCAGGGTCAAAGCAAGCCGAGGTCAAACCAGGAGAGCGTAGATGGTACATAGGGATCGAGCAAAGAGAAGTTGGTGGGGCCAGTGATGTAAGAGGAGGTGGGGCCCGTCGATAGGAGGCGGAGCCCGGGAATGGAAGAGGAGGCAGGGGCCCGGCGGCAGCGACCACGGGGGTGACAGGTAAGAAGCGTACAGCGCAACTGAGACCTTGCAGAGCCCACCATAGAGAGTCTATGGTAGGCTCTGCAAGTGGCATAACTAGCAATCACGGGGCCCCATACAAAATTTTGCTATGGGGCCCTGTGATTTCTAGTTACGCCCCTGAGTCCAGTATTCAGTCCAAGGTCGGTGGCCGGCAGCAATCAAGAGTAGTCGAGGAAAGGTATCGGGTCCAAATCCAGGAGACAGGCAGTTCACAGGGACAGGTAATCGCAGGACACAGAAACACGGGGAGGGGCTGAAGACAATCCAGCAATCTGTGCATCACTTCCTGTGTGTCACTCCCGGTGCGTCATTTGGCGCGTTTTCCTACGCATCATGCGCATGCGCCCAAGTGTTCTATGAACATCACGGAGAACTGGATTTGGCGCATGCGCAGAAGGTGAGGGTTGCTGACACCTGAATCCCGAAAAACGAAATTCCAAAACAAAATGAAACTAAACAAATTTGTTGCCGGCTTACATGTCTAGTCAGCACTAGGGATGGGCCGAGTGTTCGATCCGAACATGAGTTAAAACATCGGCAGTTCGAGCGCTCGCCGAACTTTATGGGATGTTCGCGGTTTGTTCGACCGCGGACATTCCATAATACAAAATGCCCACTGAAGCTCTGATTTGTTAAAGTCTTGCCCCTGACCACAGGTCAGGGGCAAGACTTTGCCCAATCAGGGCTCAACGGAGGAGGGGCCTGAAGGAGAAAGCTCTCTATCAGGTCCCCCCATGCTGATTGACAGCAGCAGTGGGCGGGTGCAATAGCCAGCTTGCTATTGGCTATTGCATTTTACAATATCCAATAGCAGGCTGGGTATGGCTCCCAGCCTGCAATGAAGAGGAGGCAGGGGGGCGGGGCAGAGGTGCCGCGGCTGGACGGGGGCACTGAGAAGCCGACGGACCAGGTAAGACAGCAGCAGAGGTACGGGGGCAGCGGAGCAATGCAGCGCTCTGTGTCCCCGCTGCCTCCGCTAACACAGGCGGGGAGAACAGCGGGCATTTGAAGGGGCACAGGCCCTTCAAACATGGGGTCCCCCCTAAAATTCCATACCATTCCCTTGATCCTAGCATAGGCCTGGCAGGGCCAGAAAGGGGGGGGGTGGATGAGCGAGCGCCTCCCCCACATCAGGCTACATGCCCTCGGCACTGGGAGGGTGTCCCTGTGCCGATGGGGACAAGGGCATCGTCCTCACAACCCTGACCCGGTGGTTGGGGGGGTCTGCGGGCAAGGGGGCTTATTTGCATCGGGTACCCCTTTAATTAAGGGGGCACCCAGATGCCGCCCCCCTCCCTTGTGAATGAGTAAGGGGTACTTGTACCCCTACCCATTCACTAAAGGGTTAAATAAAATAGTTAATAAAAAGTCCAGACTTTTGATAAAATCCTTTAATTGAAAAAAAAAAACAAAAGGCATGTTTTTGACAATTCTTTTATTTAAAAAAATGGATCCACCGATGTAATCCGGCGTCAATCATGGCGTCCAGCGTTGTCCGTGACGACGAAATAAAAAATAAAACAATAAGATAAATAAAAATTTAAAAAATGCTGGCCGCCGCCCCCTGCCCCCACCGCATAATGGCATTTTGACAGATGCCGGCAAAACATAAACAATTGGGCGGAGCTAGCGGTGATAGCTAGCTCCGCCCAATTGTGTAGTTTGCCGGCATCTGATAGGCGAGACATGATTGGCCAGAATCATCATGACTCCAAATGAGTACAGAGCCCTGATTGGGCAAAGTCTTGCACCTGACCTGTGGTAGTGTACATTTCCTTCTCTCTGTGAAGAGAGAAGGCTGAGAGTGGTATGACCAGGGCCGGATTTCCCACAAGGCCAACCGAGGCCCGGCCTTGGGGCAGCAGGGAGTAGGGGGGCAGCAGGGGTTTGGAATTCCTATCTTCCGATGCCCGAGGCATGCAGTTCCAGGTGCCGGGCGGGTAATTGTTTTCTACATTTAGTCCTGCTTTGGGCACGCAGAGCTAAATGTAGAGCGGGGGAAGCCGCCACTTGTTTTGTTTGGCAGGTAGGGGGGCGCATTGAGGAACCTGGCCTTGGGGCATAAGAGGGAGTAAATCCGGCTCTGGTCAGGTTATTGTGACGGCTCAGTAGGATTGGAACTGTGTATAGTCACATCTCAATGAAACTGTCACAGGTCGGCTCAGTAGATCGGGAAGTGAGCGAACACATACCGGCGCTCGCTCACTTCTCGATCTATCCGCGCAGAGAGCCGTGACTGTCACTCTGTTCACGGCCTTTAGAACTATGGGGAAAAGCCCTGACCCCATAGTTCTCCTTTAAGTAACCAGAACTATTACATAACATTGGAAATAGAACCAAAATCCTGATTTTTAACATTACAATAACGGGAAGGGACGGATGTGACAGGATTCACGGTCCAGACTCTCCAAAATGAATACTAAGTTTTGTAGATCACGGAAAGTGAAGCAAGATCACTTTTTTTGGTTTCCTCTCACCTTGTTCAGGTTTCTATACCTACACTGCGCACATCCTGGAGACTCTTTGTAGGAACCCCCCTGTCGATGTTTGCACGTCCCAGTGGTAGCTAAACACTGACTACAGTGGAGTCTACCAATGCCTATGGCGGAGTCTATAAATGACTTCAGTGGAGTAGACCAATTCCCACAGTGGAGACTACCAATGACTACGGGGAGTCTACCAATGACTACGGGGAGTCTACCAATGACTACGATGGACTTCATCAAATACTACCATGGAGTCTACCAATGACTACAGTGGAGTAAACCGATTCCTTACAGTGAAGTCTATCAATTCCTATGGTGGAGTCTACCAATGACTGCGATGGACTCTACCAATTCCTATGGTGGAGTCTACCAATGGCAATGGTGAAGTCTAACAATGACTACGGTGGAGTCTACCAATTCCTGGTGGAGTCTACCAATTCCTCTGGTGGAGCCTACTAATGACTATGGTGAAGTCTAACAATGACTATGGTGAAGTCTAACAATGACTACGGTGGAGTCTACCAATGACTACGGTGGAGTCTACCAATTCCTATGGTGGAGTCTAACAATGACTACGGTGGAGTCTACCAATTCCTATGGTGAAGTCTAACAATGACTACGGTGGAGTCTACCAATGACTACGGTGGAGTCTACCAATTCCTATGGTGGAGTCTACCAATGACTATGGTGAAGTCTACCAATTCCTATGGTGGAGTCTACCAATGACTACGGTGGAGTCTACCAATTCCTATGGTGGAGTCTAACAATGACTACGGTGGAGTCTACCAATTCCTATGGTGAAGTCTAACAATGACTACGGTGGAGTCTACCAATGACTACGGTGGAGTCTACCAATTCCTACGGTGGAGTCTACCAATGACTATGGTGAAGTCTACCAATTCCTATGGTGGAGTCTACCAATGACTACGGTGGAGTCTACCAATTCCTATGGTGGAGTCTACCAATGCCTACGACGGAGTCTACAAATAGCAAAGTCTATCAATGACAACGTTGGAGCCTATCAATGCCTATGGCGGATTCTACCAATAACTACAATGGACTCCACCAATCACTACGGTGGAGTCTATTTGTGGAGTCTACCAATGACTACGGTGGAGTCTACCAATGACTACGGTGGAGTCTACCAATGACTACGGTGGAGTCTACCAATGACTACGGTGGAGTCTACCAGTGCACTGTATGCTGGCAATGTTGCTCATGGTCCAGCTTGGTAACATGAAGGGGGTGACAACTCCACAGCTAACCTGAGTATGTGTTGTCCCCAGAGGTGATGGCCATGAAGTGTGCAGTCATAGGGTCTCTTCAGATGTGTTCCTGTGAGAGTTGCGGGAAGGAAGGACTGGAAGCAGATGATGGGAGAGGAAGAATGAAAGGACTAATGATGGGAGAGGAAGGATGGAAGGACTAATGATGGGAGAGGAAGGATGGAAGGACTAATGATGGTAGAGGAGAAGGATGGAAGGACTTATGATGGGAGAGAGGAAGTATGGAGGGACCGTTGATGGGGGAGAAGGATGGAAGGACTAATGATGGGAGAGGAAGGATGGAAGGACTAATGATGGGAGAGGAAGGATGGAAGGACTAATGATGGAGAGGAAGGATGGAAGAACTAATGATGGAGAGGAAGGATGGAAGGACTAATGATGGGAAAAGGATGGAAGGACTAATGATGGGAGAGAAGAGGGATGGAAGGACTTATGATGCGAGAGAAGAAGTATGGAAGGACCGTTGATGGGGGAGAAGGATGGAAGGACTGATGATGGAAGAGGAGAAGGGTGGAAGGACTAATGATGGAAGAGGAGAAGGATAAAAGGACTAATGATGGAAGAGAAGTGTAGAAGGACTGATGATGGGAGAGAAGGATGGAAGGACTGATGATGGAAGAGAAGGGTGGAAGGACTGATGATGGAAGAGAAGGGTGGAAGGACTGATGATGGGAGAGAAGGATGGAAGGACTGATGATGGGAGAGAAGGATAAAAGGACTAATGATGGAAGAGAAGAATGGAAGGACTAATGATGGGAAAAGGATGGAAGGGCCGATGATGGGAGAGAAGAAGTATGGAAGGACCGTTGATGGGGGGGAGAAGGATGGAAGGACTGATGATGGGAGAGGAAGGATGGAAGGACTGATGATGATGGGAGAGAAGGATGGAAGAATTGCCCCCCTCCACCAGTCTTTGCCCTCCCCAGTGCCACCTCTGCTCTCCCCTATTGCCTTCCTAGAGTCGGTCTCCGCCCATCCCCCCGCCACCATTCAATGTTCATTTCCACCCGATGCCATCCAGCGCCCATCTCTCCCACAGCGCCAGCCAGTGCCAGGTGAGTGGGAGGAGCCTGAGAGCCCAGTGGGAGGAGTTGAATCGATTATAACTAGGGGACGGACTCGGGGCGTGCGGTGGTGGCCTGTGACGTCACCCACTGGTCCCGAATCGAGCATGCGCAGTGTGATCGGTATGGCGGCGCCCGGTGTGCGGAATCTCCGCTGATGATACACGCCTTCCCCGGTATGTGCAGTCATGTGACCCTTGTCCGCCCCGCCCCTGCTTCGCAGCACAAAGACATTGCGTGACGTCATACCCCGCCCTCTGACACCTCAACACCCAACGGGGGTGTGATAGGTCAGTGTGAGGGGAGACTGTGACACCCTGTGCCCAACCCCTGCTGCCAACCTGTACAGGCCCCCCCATGCCAGCCTATGCCCTTCTAGGACACGGGATGTGATTGTACAGGACACGGGATGTGATTGTACAGGACACGGGATGTGATTGTACAGGACACGGGATGAGATTGTGCAGGACACGGGATGTGATTGTGCAGGACACGGGATGAGATTGTGCAGGACATGGGATGTGATTGTGCAGGACACGGGATGTGATTGTGCAGGACACGGATGTGATTGTGCAGGACACGGGATGTGATTGTGCAGGACACGGGATGTGCTTGTACAGGACACGGGATGGGATTGTACAGGACACGGGATGTGATTGTGCAGGACACGGGATGTGATTGTGCAGGACACGGGATGTAATCAATGTTTATAAACAATGTTACTTTGTATCTCTCTCTAATGTACTCTGTACAGTTCAGGTGATCCTATTCCAGGTTATCAGAGACTGTTAGATACCACTGTTGGGAACTGCACATAGGACAAGGGGATTTGGGTTTTCAATGTGCATAGATGTACCCTGTTACCAGAGACTGTCAGAGAAGAGATTGGGAGTGTTGGCGTGTCCCGTATCTCTGCGGCAGTGATGAAGTTGATGGAGACTCGCCCTTTTCATCCTTGTTGTCTTATGGAATAATAATCATATACGGTTTATATCATTTTTGCCTTCTACAAAGGGCTCCTGATGGCATATAATGACATGTGACCAGGGATCGGGGATATAATGACACGTGACCAGGGATCGGGGTTATAATGACATGTGACCAGGGATCGGGGTTATAATGACATGTGACCAGGTATCGGGGTTATAATGACATGTGACCAGGGATCGGGGATGCGTGTTTTCAATGTGTGATTTGTACAGTTTTTGGCAGTCTGTGATTTATCTAATAGAAATATTCACCCGCAGGGCACCGAGGATTCACCTTGTCCCCTCGTCCGTGAATGTGAGCTCCCTTCCGCCATCTATGAAGAGAGACCATTCCAACATGGACGCACACGTGTATCAGGTGAGGCTTTACAGGTCACTTGTTCTCATTTTTATGTTTGATGTTCTAGGAAATGCCGGGACAGAGTATAGAACCAACTTCCAGGACTGATTACTGGTTACATTGTCAGGTTCAAAAAAAAGCCCATTAAGTGCAAAAAACTAATCAATTAAATTGATTATAATGGATAATGAGAATCGTTGGCAACAATTCTCATCATCGATTAGTTGCTTTTCGATTATTTGCTTCAGCTGGCTCTGCCTATCTAGAGGCAGAGCCAGCTGTACCCACCCCATCCCCTGTCCGTTCCGCCAGTCAGCGCTGGCGGAGTGGGGAGGGGAGAATCCAGCCCCTCCTCTGTCACGGCAGATAGCCATGACAGGATCGAGAAGTGAGCGAACGCCGCTATGTGTTCGCTCACCTCCCGATCTACTGAGCCGACCTGTGACAGTCTCATTGTCACAGGTCGGCTAGAACTATGAGGTGAGTGAAAAGCACTCGCCTCATAGTTCTCCTTTTAAGGAAGCCAGGCGGTATGTAATGACTCCCCAACCGGCATCCCGATTAGCAGGGAAGCCGTCTCCATGCTCCCTCATCACCAGGTGACGAGCGAGCATGATGCCGGCTTTCTAGCCAATCAGAAAGCCGGGGGGGGGGGTAATGACTCGCCGTCCGGCTGCCTGATTGTCTGGCTTCCGGTCCAATCAGGAGCTAGGCGGCGAGTCATTACACGCTGCCCAGCTTCCTGATTTACCGAGGAGCCAGCTTCATGCTCCCTTGTCACCAAGTGACGAGGGACTATGGAGCCTGCTTCCTAGCCAATCAGGAAGCCGTGCAGCTTAATGACTCGCTGCCCGGCTTCCTGATACCGGACGCTCAGGTATCGGTAGAGATGCAACAATACTGCAACAGTGCCGATGCTGAGTATTTGGGTGAGTACTCGTACTCGCCCCAAATGCTCAGATGCCTAGCCCAATACTTCCTGTGTCAGGAAGCCTGGCAGCGCGTCATTACACAGCCCCCGGCTTGCTGATTGGCCAGAAAGCCGGCTCCATGCTTCCTCGTCACATAGTGACGAGAAGCATGGGGACGGCTTCCTTGCTAATCGGGAAGCCGGGTGGCGAGTCTTTACACACCACCTGGCTTCCTTAATGGGACTTCCGGTATTCGGTATCAGTGTAATATATTGGTACTCATACTCAATACCGGTATCGGTGCATCCCTAGGTATCGGGCTAGGCATCGGAGCATTAGGGCGAGCACGAGTACGAGTGGACTCTTCCACCATTGGTCAGGTGCTTGCGGTGTTCGTACAATGCTTTGATTTTCAAATGTTCACAGGGTTTGGTTAAAACCACACATTGACCACACATTGACCACACATTGTCAGCAGAGGAATCTGCCTTGGCTCAACACATGGAGGCACCTTGAGCTCACCTTCCAATCCTCCTGTTCAGGTGTCGGTGACGTTCCATGACGTGGCGGCCTGTTTCTCAGCGGAGGAGTGGAGTGCGCTGGAGGACTGGCAGAAGGATCTTTATAAGAAGGTGATGATGGAGATCCACTCCGCCCTGCAGGGGATGGGTGAGTGGGGAAGCCTTCTGCTCCATGTCTTACAGAAGTATGTGGATGTGTGTGAGGGTGGAAGGACTGGGCTGGCTGCAGAGACGTGAACTCCTGTTGGCGATAGAACGACGTGTGCAGTATGATGTGTGTGAGATCTCTGTCCCCTTCCTTGCTATCTCATTCTCTATCTTTATCACTATACCGCCTTCATTTACCCCCCACACTCCATGTTCTCTCTCCTCCTATCTCAGTCCAGTGTTCCAAAGTTCTAATAACCTCCAGTGGGTGGTGGGAATCAAAAAGCATGCTATGTGCAGAGCAGTGTAGTGAGGAAGACCTTGTACATTGAGGAGACCTCTCGGCAAACAGATGGCCCAACGGCCCAACATACAAGTTCAAATTGTACAGGTCAGGACTCACCAATCTTCCTAAATCTAAGTTGACTTGATGACATGGAAGGACACATTTTGGGCAGAGATGACAACTGGTTCGAAATAGGCCTTCTACGTCAAACTAGAGCACCCATCCCTGAGTGGTGGTGGGGGCCTTCAACACCATTTGTTGTCTAACATCTCTACCCCGAGGATCTGACAACAAGTCTGACCTTCAGCCATGTGAATCGAAGAATTACCATGGAGCTGGGCTAATCCCAGGATCCCTAGTCCTAGGTAACCAATGCTTCAACAACAACAAAAAGAAGTATCATGTTGGCTACTGGATTGTTCAGACTGGCTCCTGAATTCCATAATACTTTATCCACCCTTGCGTTAACACAAGTGCAGACTTCCTACAGCTGAAGGAAAATGGAATTCTTTCGAGGACAGTAAGGTGTGCATTTTGGACAGAGAGGACAATTGGTTCACAAGAGGCATGAAAGAGGCCATCAATGTCAAACTGAAACAGCCATCCTTGAACAAGTGTTGGGACCTTTGACACCAACTGTCTTCCACATATGATGCCGTTTTTAGATCTGTAGCTTCGCGATTTGAGAATTCATGTGAATCAAATGACTAACCCGTACAAAGACCTCCTGACACCAAGGATGGGATTATGGAACTAGAACGGAAAGGTTCTACAACTTTCAAACCTCCCATCCTGTTCTTGGACAATCAACATCTACACATTCCATGGTGATTGGATGAAGATGTCTGGGCTACTTGTTGATATAAAGGCTTAGGTATCTTCCTCACACTTAGGACTTCAGAAGCACGCACCCTCTCCACTGCCTGGTGCTAGGCTGAAACCTCCTTGGGCAACTCAAAGGAACTTCAAGCATGCCAACATGTAGTACATCCTCACACAGGCCTTTGACTTTATTGCATAAGCATGGCAGTACATTGTACATACAGTTAAGCTTCTATTTGACATGTTTCGGTCCATGCCTAGCCCTTGGTGAAGGTAGGAGCAAAACTCCACCGGTAGAATGTGAAATGGGAGCTTGATTGTGTTGTACTGCCAATCGTATGCAATAAAGTGAAAGAGCTTTTAGTAGGGGCAAAGATCTGTGGGTGAATGGGCTACATTTTGGCATTCTTGAAGGTCCTCCGAGTTGCCAGAGTTGTATTACATTATTGGATTCCTGACACTCCATAGATTTGGAGAAGCTATGGAAGGTCTTCAACATTACAGAACAAGTCCACGTGAATGTGACTGCCTCATTTTCTGGCTGGAGGACATAAAGCAGCATGTAGCTCTTTTCTTCCCAGCCTGGCTGTCCCTGGCCCCGCCCTTTTCATTCATTGGATTTCAGTTCTTCCAGTCATGGAGACTCAGCATCAGATGTGGGCGTTACCTGGGGCAATCTCTCTCTCTCTCTCTCTCTCTCTCTCTCTCTCCCTCCATCTCACTTTCCTCTCTCCTTCTCTCTCCCCATCTCTTAGGCTTCGAGATCCTCAACCCTGACGTCTTGTTCCGGATTAAGAAGGTGAAAGACCTGTACGTCGACCTCTCTGATGCGGACAGGGCGGTCACCAATTCAGGTGAGAGGAGAAAGCAGCTCGTGCCGTATCAATAGTTATTTTTAAAACTCACCGATAAGCTTTCAGTACTCTGTGCGTCCCTGACAAAGGATTCCCAGAGCATTATGGGTGACGCAGAGCATAGCAGTAGTTGTTCCACTTTTAGAATGACTCTCGTCATATAGAAATGTCTACAAAGGAAGGAAGGGGGAAGCCTCTGCTCTGACCTAAGCTTTGTACATTTCAGCTTGAGTTATTGAGCTTTATAAACAAGAGGGGTTATTTGTGTTAAGGAGCTTTGGAGAGCCTGAAAAATTAAGCAGCCGAGTGGATGTGAAAATACTAAATATTTATGTATAATATTTAAAACCAAACCCCGGCCTCCCCTCCAGTCTTGTATCTGACCTCTGGCCTCCCCTTCAGTCTTGTATCTGACTTTGGCCTCCCCTTCAGTCTTGTATCTGACCTCTGGCCTCCCCTTCAGTTTTGTATCTGACCTCTGGCCTCCCCTTCAGTCTTGCACAGTTGTACCGGCTTCTCTCCTGGGCTGAAATGACTTCCTCTGATTTCACTGCATGCTGGGAGCTTCTCACAATGTGCATTAGAAGCTGCAGCAAGTCAGATAGAGCCCGCCTCATTTCCTGGCTGGAGGACGTCAAGCAGCATGTAGCTCTTTACTTCCCAGCCTGGCTGTCCCTTGCCCCGCCCCTTTCATTTATTTGATCTCAGTTCTTTCAGTCATGGAAACTCAGCATCAGATGTGGGCGTTACCTGGGGCAATCAGCATGCAAATACAGTCTGCCTGGGAACATCCATGCACACTCAGTCTATCTAGGAATGCCCACTGCTCCAGACTGACATCCATCCATCAAGGCATTTTATATTTGCATAACTCCTCCCAAAAGCCCACCCACTTCATGTATCAGGACTGAGGGCTCTTGAAAGGAGTGAGGAGGCAGGGCGCTGTAATGTTTTCAGGAAGCTACGTACAGCACCCTGCCGGCTCCTCCCACCAGCCCTGATCTGCCTGCATTACACAAAGAAGCACGGAGACCCGGTGATGACATCTCTGGGTCTACAATAAGCTATTTGATGAAAAAGGAAAGGTTTTGTTTCATAATGTCCTTATCATTTTAATAAGGGGGGGAGGGGGGGCAGGGAAGGCAAAATATGAGCAGAATAAAGTTTACTGAGCCATGGCAAGTTAGAGTTGCTGGGATGTGTCATGGGCTGCTGTCAGAATGGAGGTCACGGTGTTCTCTATTGTCCTTCCACAGCATCTTCTCCGAGAGAGTCTATCACAGTAGTGAAGCAAGAACCGAGACCCAACCTGGATTCATGCCGGAGGAGAGGAGGAAAGGCGAACAGACACCCGGGTGAGACTTTCTACAACAGAGGTTCCTGTTGGGTTTCCATTGTACGTGTGGGAAGGGTTCAACATAAAACTATGACAACAGACAGATGGAAGCTGCCATTTCTGACCTTTTATAACGTGCTACTTCCCTGACTGATGGACTAATGACGAAGGAGGTCCTGATCCCTCTATATAGATCTTTATTATCACTAGAGGGATCTCCAGCAGGTGGAAGGAGGTCCTGATCCCTCTATATAGATCTTTATTATCACTAGAGGGATCCCCAGCAGGAGGAAGGAGGTCCTGATCCCTCTATATAGATCTTTATTATCACTAGAGGGGTCCCCAGCAGGAGGAAGGAGGTCCTGATTCCTCTATATAGATCTTTATCACTGTAGAGATCTCCGGGAGGAGAAAGGAGTTCCTGATTGGTTTGGTCCATTCATACTTTGTCCTCTCTGAGTTGTCCCATGTCTTCCTCCACAGCCTAAAGAGAAAACAAGGAGGGAAGCGCTACAAACTAAGTGAGAGGGCGTGTTACGGAGCCAGGGAGGAGGGAATGGGAAAAGGTTGGGAGGAGCAGTCTTAGTTTCTGTAGCCGAGTGATATGTTCGGCGGTCGATCTTCCTGTTTCCCTTGAGCGCTGTATTTTGGTACATTGTCCTTATAACTTTCCACTTCCTCCACAGCCTGCACGCCAGATCTACTACTGAGGATACAGCAAGATGATTCCTCCTGTTACCGAGATATTTCGCCACGGAGCCCCGCCCATAGCGCAGGTGAGTGCTTGGCTTGTAGATCACCAATTGGCTTGTAGCAGATCGTTGCAGATCAGCATTTCCTGTATTGTGACGCTGCACACCCTATGAGGCCCACCATCCAAACTGGAAAGGCCCAGAGAGGCTTTGCATGCCAACACTTCACTCTGGTTTCTGTTAAAGCAGAACTCCGAGCACACTGCAGAATACAGAGATGAAATACAGACATGGGAGCTTCTCTTACCTGCCAAAGGATTTGTATTCCTGTACACCCAGTCCTGAGATTTACACAGCTCTGGAAAATAGCACAGCCAGCCTGGTGACCTGACCTTCCTCTACTGTAGTTCAGCAATTCAGCCTGGTCACCTCCCCGCCCCTGGCCTGTAGCTGGACGGTGAAGGAGCAGACTGATGAGGTCATCTCTCTGATCTCACCTCTCAGCATGTTCATTGTCAGCACATGTGCATGCAGGACACCTGGTTGGCCCAAAGCACTGCCCCTCCCTCTCCCACAGGGCTCCTATACAGAGTCTGAACTTTAGTAACTTTCAGGTGTTTACACAAATTGCATTTAATATGTATTCTATTTTTTTATGCATTGTAATATGTGCCGGAATTCTGCTTTAATCCCTCCACAGTGTATGTGAAGCCATTTGTTTTATTTTTATTTAAGTTTTGGATAAAGAAAGAAATTGTGAAGACCTCTGACCCCTTGGGGGAGATTTCCTTTCACCTCTTTGTCCAAAGATAGAACAGGACATAAGAGGAGATCTCTCAAAAGTGAGAGGCAATCCCCTATTTTACTGTAGTCACACAAACTGGTGTCCCATTGGGAAATTCCCCCTCACTTCCTGTTCCTGTGACAACTCAGAAAACCGGAGACAGTGGTCACCTCCATTCCTATATAATACTATTCCAGGCAGCTTTTGTTGGTGTTGTATAAAACAAGTGAAGTCTACCTGTGAGTGATACATGAATTATAGTGACCTGCTGTCACGATGATTGACCACTAGATGGCAGCAGCACACCTGTGCACAGTGCCAGTCCATGATGGCTGTCCAAGTTCTTCAAAGGGAGTTAAAGAGAACCTGTCTGATATCTAAAGAGTGTAAGAGGACCTGTCTGATATGTACAGAGTGTAAGAGGACCTGTCTGATATGTACAGAGTGTAAGAGGACCTGTCTGATATGTACGGAGTGTAAGAGGACCTGTCTGATATCTGTAGAGTGTAAGAGGACCTGTCTGATATGTACAGAGTGTAAGAGGACCGGTCTGATATGTACAGGGTGTAAGAGGACCTGTCTGATATGTACAGAGTGTAAGAGGACCTGTCTGATATGTACAGGGTGTAAGAGGACCTGTCTGATAGCTGTAGAGTGTAAGAGGACCTGTCTGATATGTACAGAGTGTAAGAGGACCTGTCTGATATCTGTAGAGTGTAAGAGGTCCTGTCTGATATGTACAGAGTGTAAGAGGACCTGTCTGATATGTACAGAGTGTAAGAGGACCTGTCTGATATGTACAGGGTGTAAGAGGACCTGTCTGATATGTACAGGGTGTAAGAGGACCTGTCTGATATGTACAGAGTGTAAGAGGACCTGTCTGATATGTACGGAGTGTAAGAGGTCCTGTCTGATATGTACAGGGTGTAAGAGGACCTGTCTGATATGTATAGGATGTAAGAGGACCTGTCTGATAAGTATAGATATCTATATGGAGTAGTCAGTCAGTCTTGTTATTCAACTTCCAATTGTCGCCATTGTGTTTCATGCTGTGTGTTACACAATACCCAACAACCCTGTGTCCTCTTCTCTTTGTGTGCAGCTGACACCACCATCACCTCTGCCTTCTCAAAACAAAAAGACACAGAGGAGAAGGAGATCCATCCTGTGGAGAGGTCGGAGGTCAGGGTCAACCAGTCACACCGTGAGTCTGGCATCCTCAGGGGCGGGGACTAGTGACTTGTATAAATAGAGGATTCCTAGTAGAGCCTGTCATAACACTGTGGGGTATTGCATATGCTTATGGTTTTGAAAAGCAAGATACTTAATGGTTTCCACCCAATCCTTTACCTGTTGTCATCTTCCATCACCAAAAAGTGCTTAAAAGACACTTTGATCAGAGTTTAATTTTAGTAACCCCCACCCCAACAACCCCACAAAAACCAAAAGACAGCCCCCTATTAATATATTCAGAATTTTGTAGGAGATGCACTATAGGCCCAAAACTTGTGGACACCTAAACATCACACCAACGTATGGACATCACTCGTGGTCCTGGTGAAGGTTCTTTTAATACTACAATACACAAAAACATTGTAGACAATTGTCCTCTACCAACCTTGTGGTGACAGTTTGGTGAAGACCCTTTTCTGTTTCACCATAACTCTTCTCTTTGTACAACACCAGCTCCATAAAGACATGGTGTGACCAGTTTGGTGTGGAGGAACCTGAGTGTCCTGCACAGAACCCTGACCTCAACCCTACTGAGCACCTTTAGGATGAATTGAAATGCCCATTGTGAGCCAAGTCTTCTCATCCATTAACAGTACCTCACCTCAAAGATGGGAACAAATACCAATGGACAGCCTCCAAAATCTTGTGGAAAGCCGTCCCAGAAGAGTGGAGGCTGTTATATTCTCAAATAGTTAAGGGGAAGGGAAGCATTTTTATATATGCCTTTGAGTTTGGAAGGGGTTGTCCAACAAACTCATATAGGTATGATGGTCAGGTGTCCATGAGTTTCTATGGGCTTGGATGGGGTTGTCCAACAAGCTCTTATAGGTGGGATGGTCAGGTGTCCATGAGTTTCTATGGGCTTGGATGGGGTTGTCCAACAAGCTCTTCTAGGTGTGATGGTCAGGTGTCCATGAGTTTCCATGCATTTGGAATGGGATGCACCTACAAGCACCTATAGGTGTGATGGTCAGGTGACCACATGCTTTTGGCCAACATTTTAAAGGTGAAGAAGGTCATATCAGATTGTCCAGGCCCCCTCCCCCTTTACAGATCACCTAATGATATTAGGTATAAAGTGTACCTGTTAGATTTATATTTGCACCACCCCCACCTTCCAAATCACTAGACGTGACTTCACAGTCCTTCCGGGAAGAGCAGAGCAGGTCACATGTCTGTAGAAGACACTCCAGTCCATTCCAAGAGCATCTTCTTGTTCAATTTCCTTGTGTGGTTGAACCAGAAGGAGCACCAAACACTCATATTCCAGAAATGCATTTTATTTATTCCACAACAGATAACAAATGGAAGCCGACGCATTTCGGAAGCCAAACAATCCCCTTTCAGAGCTCCGCCCTGGCTGCATAACACAGGCACCCACTCACTATAGAACTTCCTGGTTCTGACTGATATCTCCAGACTCTCGATTTTTGAGTCTGATGGATTCTGTGACATTTGTTGAAGCCCCGATGAAGGGGGAATGTTTGGCCCTCAAAACACGTTGGCTTCCTATCGGTTTGCCATTTCTGGAATACATCAAATACATTTCTGGACTCCTAATACGTGGGTTTGTTGCTCCTTTTGGTCAGAGTACACAAAAACTTCTCAAGCCAGGTGACCCCCTATCTCCAGGAGGACCCTAGCTTTGTGGAGAGCTAGCGAACTTAGGCCACTTGGGCCTGAATACAGACGTCTCAGCTGGAAATGTAGTGTTTGTGATTAGCGCTTCGTTTCCACCCCTACCCCGGATTTCTGGTTGGATTTCGGCTGCCCTGTATTTCATCCTCTCCCAGCCAGAGGCAGGAACGGCACCATATAAAGGAGAAGACATGGGGCCTGCTAGAAGCCAACCACGATATAGGGTGAGGACCCTTGTTGGGGTTTTATTGGCTTCTCACAAGGTTCACTAGAAGCTGCGGCAAGTTAGATAGAGCCCGCCTCATTTCCTGGCTGCCCATCATCAGCTAGCTCTTTCATCCCCAGCCTGACTGGCCCCGCCCCTTTCATTCATTGGATTTCAGTTCTGTCAATCATGGAGGATCAGCGTCAAATGTGGGTGTGTCCTAGGGAGGTCTGCATCCAAATACGGCCCACCAAGGAACGCCCACTCCTCCAGGCTGACTTCCACCCATCAAGACATTTTGATATTTGCATAACTCCTCCCACACTTCAGCTTTAACTCCCAATTCCAACCACATTTTTTTTTTCTTTTACTTGCCATCTCTGACCTCATTGGGGTCCCAATCTAGACCACCAATAAAAACCTTCTCCTAGGACAGGAGTAGGCAACCTTGGCTCTCCAGCTGTGCTGAAACTACAAATCCCATAAGGCATTGCAAGCCACAGGCATGACTCCCAGAGGCAGAAGCATGATGGGATTTGTAGTTTCAGCACAGCTGGAGAGCCAAGGTTGCCTACCCCTGTCCTAGGACAAAAGTAACAAGAAAATTGTCTGGGAAATGGGTAAGGAAATGTTCTCGGTGTATCTCTGTTGTCACATAACTGATTTCCCGGCACAGGTGACCTAATGACGTCACAATGCCACCCTGGGCCCTTTCGGTGACGCAGCTCTGGCCGTGTTTTTGGTAATTTTTTTACAAGTCCTTCCAGAATTATTTGCGTCCCTCGGAGTGAGAACTCCCAATGTCTGGATGTCACACCGAGGGAAGCTCAGGGCTGTTATTATGTGTTTGTGGCTCTTAGTGTTGGCGGCGTGTCCCCGATGACCGCCGTCGTATAAAGCGGCACCAAGGGGGCCGGCGGCAGGTGTCCCGGACCCGCGGGAGAGGCGGAGATGTCTTCACTTATGGAAAGCATTCAGCCTCCTGTCAGCCTCCCTCCGGGACCGGCCGCCTCCCGCTGGTGTCCTCCATATGTGTCTATCTTCACCATCGTCATCCCAGACACAGAAGATGTTCCCGAGAGAACTCGATGTCTCTCCTCCGACACAATCAAAGTTAATTCTCCTCACTCTGTAACCTGTTCATGTCTGCAAGGAATGGAAACCTCCCCCGCAGAGCTTCCAAAAATGTAAATTCTCTATTTTTATGTAGAAAAGTCAAATAAACTGTGTTTAGGTTCATGAAAAATAAATGTATATAACTCTATAATAGGAAGGGAGTGATTACAGCGTAAGTAAACCCGGCCGATAAAATATCTGATTACATTTAAAACGTCCGTGTCATTTCAAAATTCATTTTCAGTCCTTTGCAGATACTTTTTTTTTTCCGCTCATGTTAAAGGAGAACTATGGGGTCAGTGCTTTTCCCCATAGTTCTCCTTAGGGTAATGGGAGGACACAAACTAGCGTCCTCCTGTCACCCTAAGCTCAGTATACAGCTCACTATATACTGAGACGCCGCAGCCAGAGCGGATCCCGACATCGATGTTGAGATCCGCCCAGCTGCGTGACTGACAGCTGGCTCTGCCTATCTAGAGGCAGAGCCAGCTGTACCCGCCCCCTCCCCCGTCCATTCCGCCAGTCAGCGCTGGAGGACATTAATAGCGCATTATATTATGGCCACTAGATGGAGCCATAGAGATAGGAATTTGCTGTGCTCCTCAGCTCCATCTAGTGGCCATGATGACCTGTGAATCTCATTTGCAGAGCTGTTTGCTGTGTAAATGGTTTATAAGTCACCCCCATAGTGTGTGGTCAGCCTTCATTTCCTTCATCATTACAACAACAAAAAATCATCAGGGTACCTTCTGCTTTGTTGATATGCCATCCAGCTCCTCGCCTGTGTCAGTGTACATCAGTATGGCGTCCTGTTCCTGTATACTGTAGCAGGCAGCCTGTGATGGCAGCCACGCCTCCCGGCCCACCCTGGGCTGGTGATTGACAGCAATCCCATATGTTGGGAGTGTCTAGAGATGTCAATCATCAAGATCCCTCCCGGGTCTATCCTGGGATAGGTGACGTATTTGCTCTCCTGCTGTTGAAACGATCTCCATTTTTCTAATACTTCTCCCCCCAAAAACACGTCCCTTATCCTCCTTATTGGGGCAGCTTCCATTGTGTGCCACCAGGCGCCACTATTTTCTTTGTATGGGGAAGGAGGGGTCCCTATGGGGAATGGTTCCTCTGTGTTTACATCTTCCTTCTGTGGGCAGCACAGCACCCGGTCACGACCGACACGCAGCACATGATTGGCAGCTATGCATGTCACTCCGCCCACATACACTCCCACCCTGTCGGAGCACTCACATTGAATCATGGGAATTGTAGTCTCCATTTCCCTATGGTGAACATGTTGAATGTGACGTGAGGCTCAGTTCTGGGTGGGGGACTGTAGTGTCCATAGGAGGTGCTCCATGCTAAGCCCTTCTATCAGGGGTGGGCAGGCTTGGCACTCCAGCTATGGCACAGGCATGACATCCAGAGGCATGGGGGCATTTGTAGTTTCAACACAGCTGGGATGCAAAGGTTGCCCACCCCTACCTTCTATCATACCGGACCAGCAGAGGGGTGTGTCGAGGTTGCCCACCCCTACCTTCCCTCATGTCAGACCAGCAGAGGGGTGTCTCGAGGTTGCCCACCCCTACCTTCCCTCATGTCAGACCAGCAGCGGGGTGTGTCAAGGTTGCCCACCCCTACCTTCCCTCAGGTCAGACCAGCAGAGGGGTGTGTCGAGGTTGCCCACCCCTACTTTCCCTCATGTCAGACCAGCAGAGTGGTGTGCCGAGGTTGCCCACCCCTACCTTCCCTCATGTCAGACCAGCAGAGGGGTGTGTCGAGGTTGCCCACCCCTACCTTCCATCATGCCAGGCAATGAGATCTAATCTTACAGAGCACAATCTTAATTGCAGCATCATCTAATATTCTAGAATATTCTAGGGGTAGGCAACTTCGGCCCCCCAGCTGTTGTGTAGCTACAGGTCCCATGAGGCGTTGCTAGACTCTGAGGCATGACTCCCAGAGGCATGATAGGACTAATAGTTGTAGCACTACGGGAGGTCCAAGGTTGCCTATCTCCTGATCTAGAACATATTTTGGGGTTTTGGGTTGGATCCATCGTTCTCTCCTCATAATCTTCTTGCTTGGTTCTGCTTGTAGGACAGATCGCCTCCCAACCAATCAAACAGGAGAAGTTGGACTATGTCAAGGTGTCAGTGGGAGAGCCCAACTGTAACAGTAGCACGGTTACTGCTAGAGGTAAGGTACATGATGGGAAATGAGAAGTTTCTTACTCTATATCTTGATTTATAATTTTTGGCCGCGAACAGATCCAATCTCCTCCCGGAGGAGGTCAGCCATAGACACCAGACAGAGCATGACAAAGAATGAGCTTTAGGGCCCATTCACACCAGTGGAAATCCAGCACACCAACCTTCCTATCATGGGGTACCATTCATTTGAATGGCACCCCAACGCACCTCCTGGTGGCCTTGTGTTGCAACTCCAGCCATTTATGAACGGCCGCTGCACAGGAAGCAGGTAAGGTGATATTAGGAGTGTATTAGACCCCTAGTGTCATCTTTTCGCGGCAAAGAAGCTATTCAAGCACACTTTGCGCTTGAATAACTTCTTCCATGGCTTCTCTAGCCGGGGAATGACAGCTCAGAGACCGGAAGTGATGTAATCAGCGTCGCTTCCAGCTCCATTCAGCGGGAAAGAAATCGGCAAACAGATGTTCACCGGCCTCTCTACCTTCCAACACTCGTGATGCCGGTCTCAGGCCTTCAGGAGGGGCAGCGGAGCCTGGAAAGCAAGGTGGGGTGTCGGGCAGAAGGGGAGGGGGGGCACACTTCACCGGTCCCTGTAAGCGATCTGGCGGCAGCTTAACCACCAGAATGGCTTCCAGTGTAAAGCCGACTGTCGACTTTACACAGCTGAACAGGGTCCCGGTGACTATAGTTTTTGACCACTGATGCCCTTTAATGGAATGTAAATGAAATACAAATATTGAATGAATTCTACTGCTAAGGTCTCTGAATGGTGTGTGGGTGAAGCCCAGTTCAGATTGATGGGTTTGGGTAATTGACTGAGATCTGGTCTAGGTGTGTTGGTGATATTTGGGTCTCAGGTTGGATTTGTAAGTAAAATGCGGCTCTTCAGTTTATGGGAAATCTCTGGGGTTGGGACGTGTTGATGAAATCCACATCTCTGCACATCTTGACAAAATGAGATTCTTGGTGAAGTGTGGCTATAGGTTTGGGTGCGTGATAAAGTTGTGCTCTGCGTTGGGTGTCATGATGGAATCTTCATTGGGTATTGATGATTACACAGGGGTCTAGGTTTGGTATAATGTTGAAATAGTGGTCTTGCTCGGGTGTGATGATTAAATGGAGGTCTCACTTGGGTGTGATGATGAAATGGAGGTCTCATGTGGGTGTGATGATGAAATGGAGGTCTCACGTGGGTGTGATGATGAAATGGAGGTCTCACGTGGGTGTGATGATGAAATGGAGGGAGGTCTCCTTTGGGTGAGATGATAAAACATATGTCTCATTTAGGAGCGATGATGAAATTGGGGTCTCACTTTGCTGTGATGATGAAATGGAGGTCTCATGTGAGTGTGATGATGAAATAGAGGTCTCGTTTAGATGTGATGAAATGGAGGTCTCACTTGGGTGTGATGAGGTAATGGAGGTCTCACTTGGGTGTGATGATGAAATGGAGGTCTCGTTTAGGTGTGATGATGAAATAGAGGTCTCACTTGGGAGTGATGATGAAATAGAGGTCTCATGCTCGTGATAACTAAATAGCTGTCTTGTTTGGGTTTGTAATAAAATAGGGATCTTGGTTGGCTGTGATAATGACACAGGAGTCCCTATTGGGTTTGATGATGAAATAGGAGTCTCCGTGGTATTGGATGATGAAATAGGAGTCTCCGTGGTATTGGATGATGAAATTGGAGTCTCCGTGGTATTGGATGATGAAATTGGAGTCTCCGTGGTATTGGATGATGAAATTGGAGTCTCTGTGGTATTGGATGATGAAATAGGAGTCTCCGTGGTATTGGATGATGAAATTGGAGTCTCCGTGGTATTGGATGATGAAATTGGAGTCTCCGTGGTATTGGATGATGAAATAGGAGTCTTGGTTTGGAAAGATGATGAAATAATGGTCTCAGTTGGCTGTGAGGAATAGATGAGGGCCTTGGTTGGGTATGGTAATGGAATGGGTGTAGCGCAGGGTAACATACCCACCACATACAGATTTGATGTCGCCTCTCACAGTTTAATACAAGTTCTGAGCTGGTGACTCATCTTCCTGTCCTCCTTATTCTCAAACTTACCAATGCTAAGACATTTGGCCTCCTCCAGGTGATAACTCGCTCCCGGTTGTGGCCTTCATATGTTCTGCTGCTGGCTCCCGTCTCCCCGCTATGCTGTTTTTCAGCTGTATTTTGTATTGTTATTTTTGCTGCTTTTACTTCATCTTTTGATCTCCTTTCATCTGCAGTTCTGTCCAGGAGCTTCCTCTGTATAGACCAATACATCTGTACATTGCCAAGTCATAATGATGGCGGCGGGAATTCTAATAATAGAGCATTGTACCAATGTCATCGCCTTCACCCCATGTGCTCACCACAGTCACACACTATTATGCTTATATATCAATATTAAATAGCTCTGACATATACCGCAGTGCTGTACAGGGAACACTGAGCCAGTCACATCGGTCTCTGTACAGAGGAGCTTACACTCTAATGTCCGCCCTCAGTCACATCAGTCTCTGTACAGAGGAGCTTACACTCTAATGTCCCCTCCCCCACAGTCACATCAGTCTCTGTACAGAGGAGCTTACACTCTAATGTCCCCTCCCCCCCACAGTCACATCAGTCTCTGTACAGAGGAGCTTACACTCTAATGCCCCCTCCCCCACAGTCACATCAGTCTCTGTACAGAGGAGCTTTGGACCATTGGCCATTGATATTTTTAGGCAGCTTGTCGGCTTTTTAAAATTTTTGTTTTACACTTGGACATTACGGCTTTCTGTATAAACTTTTCTCGGCTGGAGGAGAGTCAGTAACTGGAGATAATCATGTTGTATGTTGGTATTTGCAGGACAGATGATGACGTCACACACCGCGAAACCTGAAGATGACCACGCCAAGGTGGCAATGAGGAGCCACGGGTCAGAGAGTACCGGAGCCATAGCGAGAGGTGAGTGCAGATTACTGATACCCCATCAGAGGGATCTAATGCAGAGATAACCCATAGAGGTTATACTGGGGTCACAGCCACGTGAGTTCAAGTCAGTACAGATAGGGACCTCCA
>NW_017308587.1:45249-54123 GCF_000935625.1 Nanorana parkeri | reverse complement strand
AATAATGGACCGCTATGTGTATGGAGAGTAATTGGCCATATGTCCTTCCACACATATATAACCAATGGCAAAAACGATGTAAGTCCGCCACCATGCTCGGAGTTCTGGTCTTTATTTTTGTTGATCTTACACTGGAATTAATTTGTTTCTGGACTGATGACTCGTGGTATGGCAATTCAATCTCGGGTCCATTCAGTACTCGCTAGCTTTGCCACGGCTGCTTATTGTCTCTTCCGGAAACGCGCGTGACATTGTGACAATGCAAGAGAGCAGTTGGTAGACAGGGACAGAGTGTTGTCACCCTATAACAGGAAGCGTGTCAACAAGTACCTTCATGGTGTATTGTTTTAATAAAAGCTCCAGGTTTAAAAATGTAAAATGACTTGAATTATAGTCACATGGTAAAGATAATATGAGACTTTAGCGATTGGGTTTACATCTAAGTGAAACCGCTGGAGTCCAAATACGATCCATAAGTCTTCTGAAACCAAAATCAAGTACATCACAGCAGGAAGATGCTAATGCGTTTCCACTCTACAAGCCTTAGTTATAACTATGACTAAGGCTCACGTAGCTGAAATGCATACATCAGAGCAACAAGATGCTAATGTGTTTCAGCTATAAGAGCCTTCGTCATAACATGGACTGTATATCAGGGACGTGCGGTCAAGGGAGGCAGGTGGGGTGGAGCCTCACCTAGTATTATGAAGAAAAAGTCTGAAGCTGACAGCTTTTTCTCCATTCAGATCGGCTTGTTACAGGTTACAGAGCAGGGAAATCCCCCCCGCACCCCCCCTGTGTAACCTGTCATGGACGGAGTGCTGCCTATTAATTACAGGCGGCGCTGCATCCGGCTTTTGACAGCTAAGTTAGCTTACACAGCAGCGGGCTTCGCCACTGCTTGTGTAACCTAACCAGTGAGGCAAGAGCTGCAACAGCCTCTACTCTTTGTTAGAGGCGTGAATTCTGCGGATGGCTTGGACCAATGGCAAAGTGAGGACATCGATCTCAATGCCTCACCAGTGACGAGCAAGCGAGGGACAAGGAGGCTCCTCCCTGTCTCCTCCCTTCCTCCTCCCCCACAGCTTGGTTACCGAGCTAGGGGCGGGCTTCAGCAGGACGGGGCAGAGCTTCGGCGGGCTGGGGGATGCCTCACCCAGCACAGAAGGCACGTCACTGCTGTATATATACCTATATCTTCAACTCTGGATTCCCTTGTATGTGTGGACATGACGTTATTGTAGAGAGCGGCCTCATTGGAGCCATTGTGCTCTGATGTGACCTCACATTGTGCTCACATTCTGACCGATCTTCTGAATATTTGATGCAAGCTCCTCATGAATGTGACTAAGGCTTGTGTAGCCCAAACGCGTTAAAGTCTTGTTGCTATGATGTACTGGCTTTTGGGTTTTATAAAGAACAAAGAATTATAGATAATATTTGGGCTCCACCAGTTTATCTTACTTGGACAGTCTATGAAGGTAACAAGGGCCCTGCTGTTGAGACCAGCATCCCGGGCTGCAGTGGCGAAGGAAGTAGAGCAAAGCATCTTTTTATGTATGCGTTTGTGAATTGGGTTTACATCTTTAAACTGTGACATCATCACCACTCCTTTAGTATACTTAGTATGTCTGCAAACTAAGAACAAGGTATAGACATTGCGCCTGCTGGATGCACTCACACGTCAGCAATTACTGACAGCGGCTGGTTTCTTACATTTGCAGGGCAGGTAACGTTTAAGCCCATCAAACAAGAAGAGATGGACTATGTTAAGGTGTCTGTGGGCAGCCAGCGGCCGGATGACACTACACCAGCTAGAGGTGAGAAGTCCTCACTCAGTCTTTTACTCTGATACCTGCATTGTACATTGACTAGGTGATGTCCAGACTCAGAGACGTGGCAGACAGGGGGGTGCTATGAGTCATAAGGCCATAGGGGTGCTATGAGTCATAAGGCCAAGGGGGTGCTATGAGTCATAAGGCCATGGGGGTGCTATGAGTCATAAGGCCAAGGGGGTGCTATGAGTCATAAGGCCATGGGGGGGCTATGAATCATGAGGACACGTGGGGGTGGCCATGGGGGTACTATGAGTCATAAGGCCATGGGGGTGCTATGAGTCATGAGGCCATGTGGGTGCTATGAGTCATGAGGCCATGGCGGTGCTATGAGTCATGAGGCCATGGGGGTGCTATGAGTCATAAGGCCATGGCGGTGCTATGAGTCATAAGGCCATGGGGGTGCTATGAGTCATAAGGCCAAGGGGGTGCTATGAGTCATAAGGCCATGGCGGTGCTATGAGTCATAAGGCCATGGGGGTGCTATGAGTCATAAGGCCATGGGGTGCTATGAGTCTCAAGGCCATGGGGGTGCTATGAGTCATAAGGCCATGGGGGTGCTATGAGTCATAAGGCCATGGGGGGGCTATGAGTCATAAGGCCATGGGGGGGCTATGAGTCATAAGGCCATGGGGGGGCTATGAGTCATAAGGCCATGGGGGGGCTATGAGTCATAAGGCCATGGGGGGGCTATGAGTCATAAGGCCATGGGGGGGCTATGAGTCATAAGGCCATGGGGGGGCTATGAGTCATAAGGCCATGGGGGGGCTATGAGTCATAAGGCCATGGGGGGGCTATGAGTCATAAGGCCATGGGGGGGCTATGAGTCATAAGGCCATGGGGGGGCTATGAGTCATAAGGCCATGGGGGGGCTATGAGTCATAAGGCCATGGGGGGGCTATGAGTCATAAGGCCATGGGGGGGCTATGAGTCATAAGGCCATGGGGGGGCTATGAGTCATAAGGCCATGGGGGGGCTATGAGTCATAAGGCCATGGGGGGGCTATGAGTCATAAGGCCATGGGGGGGCTATGAGTCATAAGGCCATGGGGGGGCTATGAGTCATAAGGCCATGGGGGGGCTATGAGTCATAAGGCCATGGGGGGGCTATGAGTCATAAGGCCATGGGGGGGCTATGAGTCATAAGGCCATGGGGGGGCTATGAGTCATAAGGCCATGGGGGGGCTATGAGTCATAAGGCCATGGGGGGGCTATGAGTCATAAGGCCATGGGGGGGCTATGAGTCATAAGGCCATGGGGGGGCTATGAGTCATAAGGCCATGGGGGGGCTATGAGTCATAAGGCCATGGGGGGGCTATGAGTCATAAGGCCATGGGGGGGCTATGAGTCATAAGGCCATGGGGGGGCTATGAGTCATAAGGCCATGGGGGGGCTATGAGTCATAAGGCCATGGGGGGGCTATGAGTCATAAGGCCATGGGGGGGCTATGAGTCATAAGGCCATGGGGGGGCTATGAGTCATAAGGCCATGGGGGGGCTATGAGTCATAAGGCCATGGCGGTGCTATGAGTCATAAGGCCTTGGGGGTGCTATGAGTCATGAAGCCATGGGGGTGCTATGAGTCATAAGGCCATGGGGGTACTATGAGTCATAAGGCCATGGGGGTGCTATTAGTCATGAGGCCATGTGGGTGCTATGAATCATAAGGCCAAGGGGGTGCTATGAGTCATAAGGCCATGGGGGTGCTATGAGTCATAAGGCCATGGGGGTGCTATGAGTCATGAGGCCATGGGGGTGCTATGAGAAATAAGGCCATGGGGGTGCTATGAGGCCATGGGGGTGCTATGAGTCATAAGGCCTTGGGGGTGCTATGAGTCATAAGGCCTTGGGGGTGCTATGAGTCATAAGGCCTTGGGGGTGCTATGAGTCATAAGGCCTTGGGGGTGCTATGAGTCATAAGGCCTTGGGGGTGCTATGAGTCATAAGGCCTTGGGGGTGCTATGAGTCATAAGGCCTTGGGGGTGCTATGAGTCATAAGGCCTTGGGGGTGCTATGAGTCATGAGGCCATGGGGGTGCTATGAGAAATAAGGCCATGGGGGTGCTATGAGGCCATGGGGGTGCTATGAGTCATAAGGCCATGGTGGTGCTATGAGTCATAAGGCCATGGGGGTGCATGTAGAGAGGAGGCCAAGTATCAGGTCTCTATGAGGCCCTTGTTCTCAGTCATATTCTGATCATGTAGGAAGAGCAATATGAAGGGAGATGTAGGCTGACATTACCTGGTTTGGTTCCACTATGGAGGTATGTGGACACCTGACCATCACATCTAGTGTATGGCCAATTATATGGCCAACCCCTCCAATGATTCAGCTCAGGTCTTTCCAATGTCTACTGTTAATTCTTCAGCTTACAAAGACATTGTAGAGGATTGTACTCTTCCAACCTCGTGGTAACAGTTTGGGGAAGGCCGTTTTCTGTTCTGTTCCTCAAGATTTCTCCTCCCGTCCTGCTCCGCTGACTGCTGCAAAATGTTGTATATCCCATCATGGAGTTCAATGTCACTCCACATGCCAGTCCCAGGGGTCGTTTCAGGCTGGGGAGAGGGTGGTGACACATTAGGAAAGGGGGGTGGTTGTCTGGGGACAATGATTAGAGAACAGTAGTAGGGATCATCGGCCTGTATCCTGGACTAAAACTGGTTACCGCCTGTACAGCACCTTAGGCGTAAAAGATACCGTGATCTGTGTGTCCCTACACGTACTGTTCCCATTATGCCAGACAGATCTATTGAGCTCACCGATCATCATCTGCTACTTGTTGAAGAATAACTGTACTTCTAGTAGAGCTTTCCTTTAACCAGTCAGAGATCCAGTAGGACCCTCTCAAGTTTCCATTAAAATCCCAGGAACCCACAGGCCCAGTCAGTGTCCCAGTGACAGGTGCTGGGACACTTGTTACAGCCCCCTCCACAGCAAGCATCTGTGCTGACACTGTTGGGCGCAGTGATCTCAAGGCCGACAGTGTATGCAAATTTTCAGCATTTATACCATCAGTCATCAGCATGAGATGCAGCGGTATGGGACAGGAGCCTCCACTTAGAGAAGTGGGAGTGGGAGATTTCTCCACTGATCCAAAAGCTTGGGATGGGGGTTCCCGGGTTCCCAACAGTGCTAAAGGGGGTTCCGCCTTCCTCTTCTTCCTTACACTGACGAATGGCAGGGCATGCTTCCTGCAATACGCCAAAGCCAGGGCAATTTTCCTCCCCCGACTCAAAAATTGGGTGCGTAATTCATTCAAGTGGCCAGCTATGGGGGCACATTTTTCCTCCCACGCACACCCATGGCAGGGCATGTTTCCTACCATGCGCACCCATGGCAGGGCATGTTTCCTCCCATGCGCACCAATGGCAGGGTATGTTTTCTACCATGCGCACCCATGGCAGGGCATGTTTCCTCCCATGCGCACCAATGGCAGGGTATGTTTTCTACCATGCGCACCCATGGCAGGGCATGTTTCCTCCCATGCGCACCAATGGCAGGGTATGTTTTCTACCATGCGCACCCATGGCAGGGCATGTTTCCTCCCATGCACACTAATGGCAGGGCATGTTTCCTCCCACGCACACCCATGGCTGGGTATGTTTCCTCCCATGCGCACTAATGAAAGGAAATGTTTCTTCCCACGCACACCCATGGCAGGGCATGTTTCCTCCCACGCACACCCATGGCAGGGCATGTTTCCTCCCACGCACACCCATGGCAGGGCATGTTTCCTCCCATGCACACTGATAATGGAGCATTTTTCATCCTCCTGAAGTCAGGCCATTCTTCCCACACTGATCATCAACACAGTGGTAATTCTTTCCGCCACTGACCGCCAGTTGGGGAGCTTTTTTCCCCTCACTGACTGCAAATATTGAGGCATTGTACCTCCCACTGGCTGGCTGCCAGTACCGGGGGCATTCATCCTCCCACTGACCAGTGATACCAGGACATTGTTCTTATCATAGACCTTGATGCCATGGCATTCTTCCTCCCACTGACCACCAACGTTGGGTACTTTTTATTTCCTGCATCCTGTACGCTATGTTGATCATGACATACTCCCCATCACTGTGCTCCGTAACCTGTGCTGTACATTATATATTCCTAGTCCCGGCTGTTGCCGGTTGCTATACGGTCCCAAACTGTTTGAATGAAGTTGTTTTTTTAGAGTTGACTCACACACAGCTCTGCGTCTATATCCTGTGCGCAGTAAAGCGTATGTACCGGAATAGATTCATTTGCCGAAAGTGATTAGGGAGCAGAGTGCGGTAGATACGCGCAGTGTATACTGCTAGTAGGCTCAGAGTCTATTGAACCACGGCCTATATTCAGCACAGCGCAGCCAAACTCATTTCTTGCCGCCAATGTGTCCCTCAAATTCTGAAGTTCGAGGTTCTAACACTTACCCTACTCGACCCAAAACTAAAAGGTCCTGGCTTTAGATAAACATGACTTATATTAAGCCGAGTGTGTTCACATCTATTTCCATTCACACCTTTAAAGAAACCTATTTGAGGAGAATGTGGAGGCCACCACTTATGACCAGGGCCGGATTTACTCTCTCTGCTGCCCCATGGCCAGGTTTCTCAATGCGCCCCCCTACAACTACCCGCCCGGCGCCCGGAACTGCATGTCCCGGGCGTCTGGAGATAGGAATTCCACCCCCTGCTGCCCCTCTACTCCCTGCTGCCCCAAGGCCGGTCCTTGGTTGGCCTTGTGGGAATACCGCCTTGCTTATGACCTCCTACTAAAAACTGTGGCAACACAGTTGAGTTATTAGTTATTTGAGGAGAACATGGGGGCCACCACTTATGACCAGGCCCGGATTTACTCTCTCTGCTGCCCCATGGCCAGGTTTCTCAATGCGCCCCCCTACCCGACAACCCCCTCTCCCACCCACCATGGAGAATGGCAGACCTGCAGGCTGCATACCAGTGATCTCGGCGACATCACCGAGATCACTTGTACAAAACAAGTGGAGGCTTCCCCCGCTGTACATTTAGCTCTGCTTGCCCAAATCACGGCTAAATGTAGAAAACAACTACCCGCCCGCTGCCCGGAACTGCAGGTCCCGGGCGTCGGGAGATAGGAATTCCACACCCCTGCTGCCCCTCTACCCCCTGCTGCCGGGCCTTGGTTGGCCTTGTGGGAATACCGCCCTGCTTATGACCTCCTACTAAAAACTGTGGCAACAGAGTTGAGTTATTAGTTATTTGAGGAGAACATGGGGGCCACCACTTATGACCTAAGTGGTGGCCCACTTAGGTCTTAACCAGGGACACTGATCTCCAAACAGCAAACTAGTTATTAGTATATTAGTTGCCATAGATTGATCGGCCTTTAAGAACATTTGTGCCGCTGGTTGAAGGGCGCCTCTAAATTTCAATTGTTTCTGTGCCACAATGACAGATACTGGGGAGCCACCCCAAGGTGACATTGGGGCAGCCCCACAAATCCCAGTGAACCAGACACCTCATTTGCACGGATCTAATTTGCCTCTATCTCCATCCCCCGGAGCTCCGCGTCTGCGAATCGTGAAGTTCACCGAGAAGGAGCTGGATGTCATGGTGGACCTGGTTTTAGAGAATTACTCCAAGCTTTTTGGGAAAGAGTCTGACATCACTCCCAGCGTGGCTAAGAATGCCATGTGGCAGGCCATAGCCAACGAAGTGGGCGCTGTCGGAGTGGCTTGCCGCACCAGCGATAAAGTCAAGAAGTTGGAAGCCGGTAAATAATGTTATTACACTTTCACAAGATTGCTGTGTGCGGCCATATGCAGGAGGCAGGGGAGGAGTAAGAAGGCGCCCTGTGGCCCTGTTACTTCTTCCTTCTCACCTTCGGCCATGTATACCTTTAGAATGAAATAGGGCCCCAAACTGGTTTATTGACGGGGGAGGGGGCGGGTACAGCTGGCTCTGCCTCTAGATAGGCAGAGCCAGCTGTCACTCACGCAGCTGGACAGATCCCGGCACAATTGTCGGGATCCACTTCACCTGCGGCGTCTCAGTATATAGGGAGCTGTAGCTCGCGGTATACTGAGCCTAGGGTGACAGGAGGACGCTAGTTTGTGTCCTCCCGTTACCCTAAGGAGAACTATGGGGAAAAGCCCCGACCCCATAGTTCTTCTTTAATACAACTTTTTTATGCCATTAGAGTATTTATTTTTCTTGCACTTTACAAGAGTCTTAAAGCCGCAATAACAATACACAGAGTGCATTCTGGAGATTGGAAAGATGTTTTTAGCGCACTTTACAGGTAGGGATCTGTTATAGTATTTTATTTTTTCTTCAGTTAACTTGGTAGCACTTTGAAGACTAAACCCATTACCCAGAGATTCCCTACAATATGCATAGACCCCCTCCAATTAGCCATCAATCCCTACATTACATAGAAATCCTTCCCCTTACCCAGCAATTCCTACGTTATACAAGGACCCCTCATTACCCAGAGATCCCTACATTACATAGAAATCCTTCCCCTTACCAAGCAATTCCTACGTTATTTAAGGACCCCTCATTACCCAGAGATCCCTACATTACATAGAAATTCTTCCCCTTACCCAGCAATTCCTACGTTATGTAAGGACCCCTCCCATTACCCAGAGATCCCTACATTACATAGAAATCCTTCCCCTTACCCAGCAATTCCTACGTTATACAAGGACCCCTCATTACCCAGAGATCCCTACATTACATAGAAATTCTTCCCCTTACCCAGCAATTCCTACGTTATGTAAGGACCCCTCCCATTACCCAGAGATCCCTACATTACATAGAAATCCTTCCCCTTACCCAGCAATTCCTACGTTATACAAGGACCCCTCATTACCCAGAGATCCCTACATTACATAGAAATTCTTCCCCTTACCCAGCAATTCCTACGTTATGTAAGGACCCCTCCCATTACCCAGAGATCCCTACATTACATAGAAATCCTTCCCCTTACCCAGCAATTCCTACGTTATACAAGGACCCCTCATTACCCAGAGATCCCTACATTACATAGAAATTCTTCCCCTTACCCAGCAATTCCTAC
>NW_017308587.1:19288-44290 GCF_000935625.1 Nanorana parkeri | reverse complement strand
GAGTGCTTTTCACTCACCTCATAGTTCTAGCCGACCTGTGACAATGAGACTGTCACAGGTCGGCTCAGTAGATCGGGAGGTGAGCGAACACATACCGGCGTTCGCTCACCTCTCGATCCTGTCACGGCTCTCTGCCGTGACAGGGGGAGGGGCTGGATTCCCCCCCGCTCCGATCCGTCAGTGCTGACTGGCGGATCGGACGGGGGAGGGGGCGGGTACAGCTGGCTCTGCCTCTAGATAGGCAGAGCCAGCTGTCACTCACGCAGCTGGACAGATCCCGGCACAATTGTCGGGATCCACTTCACCTGCGGCGTCTCAGTATATAGGGAGCTGTAGCTCGCGGTATACTGAGCCTAGGGTGACAGGAGGACGCTAGTTTGTGTCCTCCCGTTACCCTAAGGAGAACTATGGGGAAAAGCCCCGACCCCATAGTTCTTCTTTAATACAACTTTTTTATGCCATTAGAGTATTTATTTTTCTTGCACTTTACAAGAGTCTTAAAGCCGCAATAACAATACACAGAGTGCATTCTGGAGATTGGAAAGATGTTTTTAGCGCACTTTACAGGTAGGGATCTGTTATAGTATTTTATTTTTTCTTCAGTTAACTTGGTAGCACTTTGAAGACTAAACCCATTACCCAGAGATTCCCTACAATATGCATAGACCCCCTCCAATTAGCCATCAATCCCTACATTACATAGAAATCCTTCCCCTTACCCAGCAATTCCTACGTTATACAAGGACCCCTCATTACCCAGAGATCCCTACATTACATAGAAATCCTTCCCCTTACCAAGCAATTCCTACGTTATTTAAGGACCCCTCATTACCCAGAGATCCCTACATTACATAGAAATTCTTCCCCTTACCCAGCAATTCCTACGTTATGTAAGGACCCCTCCCATTACCCAGAGATCCCTACATTACATAGAAATCCTTCCCCTTACCCAGCAATTCCTACGTTATACAAGGACCCCTCATTACCCAGAGATCCCTACATTACATAGAAATTCTTCCCCTTACCAAGCAATTCCTACGTTATTTAAGGACCCCTCATTACCCAGAGATCCCTACATTACATAGAAATTCTTCCCCTTACCCAGCAATTCCTACGTTATGTAAGGACCCCTCCCATTACCCAGAGATCCCTACATTATACAGAGAACCCCTCCCAATACCCAAAGATCCGAATATAACATAGCAACCCGCCCCCCCCCCCCATTACTCAGAGATACCTACATAGCACCATGACTCCTCCCATTACCCAGAAATCCCTTCCGTTATGCAGCAATCCCTTCATTACATGGAGACACCTCCCAGTACCCAACAATCCCTACGTTATGCAAAGAGCCCTTCAATTACCCAACAACCCCTACCTATTACCCAGAGAGCCCTACATCACACAGAGACAGCTCACATTACCCAGACATCCCTACCGTACATAGAATCCTTTCCCATTACCCAGAGATATCTACATTATACAGAGACCACTCCCGTTACCCAGTAATCCCTACATTACACAGAGACCTCCTATTAAGCAGACATCACTAAATTAGACAGACAACCCTCCCATTACCTATCAATACCTACGCTGCATAGAAATCCTTCCTATTGCCCAGAGGTCCCTACATTACACAAAGATCACTCCCATTACCCAAACATCCCTACATTACATAGAGAACCCTACCATTGCTCAATTACATTACACGGAGACCCTTCACATTACCCAAAGATCCCTACATTACATAGAGACCCCACCTCTTGCCCAGAAATCCCTACATTACACACATGTGCCTCCCGTTACCCAATTGCTTTGGAATAACTACCTCAGACCCCTCGTATTATAGATACCGACATTGTCAACAAGCCCCCCAATATTATTATTATTATACAGGATTTATATAGCGCCAATAGTTTGCGCAGCGCTTTACAATATAAGGAAGACATTACAATCACAATACAAGACAAGACAAGATGGTAAGGAGGGCCCCGCCCCTGAGGGCTTACAATCTAAGAGGGGAGGGGCCAGTGATACATGAGGAGGGAGCTGTGTGGGGATGGATGGTTGAGTGGTCAGGTTGCGGTGGGATCGGCTTCCCTGAAGAGATGAGTCTTTAGGGATCACCTAAAGGCAGTCAGAGTGGGAGATAGACGGACAGGTTGGGGTAAAGAATTCCAGAGGATGGGAGAGACTCTAGAGAAGTCCTGGAAGCGAGCATGGGAGGAGTTGACGAGGGAGCTGGAAAGCAAGAGGTCTTGGGATGAGCGGAGGGGACGGTTAGGGTGATATTTTGAGACGAGGTTTGAGATATAGCCGGGGGCGGAGTTGTGGATGGCTTTGTAAGTGGTTGTTATTATTTAGAATGTTATCCTCTGGGCGAGTGGAAGCCAATGTAGGGATTGACAGAGGGGGGTGGGGGATGGAAGACAGTGTAGGGATTGACAGAGGGGGATGGAAGACAGTGTAGGGATTGACAGAGGGGGATGGAAGACAGTGTAGGGATTGACAGAGGGGGATGGAAGACAGTGTAGGGATTGACAGAGGGGGATGGAAGACAGTGTAGGGATTGACAGAGGGGGATGGAAGACAGTGTAGGGATTGACAGAGGGGGATGGAAGACAGTGTAGGGATTGACAGAGGGGGATGGAAGACAGTGTAGGGATTGACAGAGGGGGATGGAAGACAGTGTAGGGATTGACAGAGGGGGATGGAAGACAGTGTAGGGATTGACAGAGGGGGATGGAAGACAGTGTAGGGATTGACAGAGGGGGATGGAAGACAGTGTAGGGATTGACAGAGGGGGATGGAAGACAGTGTAGGGATTGACAGAGGGGGATGGAAGACAGTGTAGGGATTGACAGAGGGGGATGGAAGACAGTGTAGGGATTGACAGAGGGGGATGGAAGACAGTGTAGGGATTGACAGAGGGGGATGGAAGACAGTGTAGGGATTGACAGAGGGGGGTTGCAGACACTGAGCGGTTGGTCAGGTGAATGAGTCTAGCAGCTGCATTCATGATAGACTGAAGGGGGAGGGGCCTGTGTAGAGGTCGGCCAATGAGGAGGGAGTTGCAATAGTCCAGACGAGAGATAACAAGCGAGGGGATGAGTAGTTTTGCGCTTTCATTGGCAATAGAAACATTTCTCATCTCCCCCGCCGGCTGTATGTGGAGTTGTTATGTTCTATCGGCATTGGTTACACTTAGTGACAGGTATTGGATATGTGACTTCCTGTTCTTGGTCACATGATCTCTGGAAGTCTCTTCTGGTTGTAGCTGCCAATAGCACTCAAAGCGTTTTGGGGTTTTTTGTTTTCTATCCCCCAACAATGCCCTTTTGTTAATAGTACATTCAGTTGATTAGTTAGCCGCGGTGAACCCAATCCTCCTGCAACTCCTCAGATATCAACGGTCTGTTGTCATCAGGCCCCCCCCAATAAAAGACGACTAGCGATTGGTTGTAAGGGTTGACTTCACCTCACATATCATTGTCGTATTATAGAATCCTATACATGAACAAACCTTAATGAGGGGAATTTATCACATCTGGAGCAGTTGCCCACGGCAACCAATCAGCTTCTCTCTTCAGTTGGTTCAGTTAAGATTTGAAAATGAAAAAAGAGAAGCTGATTGGTTGCCGCGCACAGCCGCTCCAGTTTTTGATAAATTCCCCTCCTTGCGTCTATCCCGTCTGTGATCATCATAAGAATGATTACTTATCACAATAGCACCCATTGACCTGTGTCGTGGAAAGCGGACATGAAGAAGAAGAGCTGGCCGCCCGCCGGATTCCACTGGGATGGTTCACCGAAGCCTGCACCACATCACCGGTGTCCCGCCCAAGGTCTACCCCCTCTAAAGCGTATCACCCAATCACGGGCTTCGTTTTAATAGTGTCGTAGTCTCTACGGCTAAGCCTGCGATCGGGTCAAATGCTTCAGAGGCGGTGGACCTCGGGTGGGGACTCCAGTGAGGAGGTGCAGGCTTCGGTGAGCTATCCCAGTGGAATCCGGCGGGCGGCCATCTTTTCTTGTATGGGCTCATGTCGGAGTTATGATGTGTTTCCAGCAGCCAGCGCTCTCCTCCTTCCTTTCCCGAGCCGTGGAGGAGCCGCGCTTCTCTGTGTGTTCTCCAGATACCGAAAAAGCTTAACAATCGGGTAAAATGCAGGACTCTAACTTGAGGAACATGGCTTCCTCGTGTCATTCAGTCAGAATTCTGACAGTACAGGCAGAACTGTCACTGTTGATATTTCCCAGGGCTGTAGCTACCATGGGGCGAGTGAGGCACTCGCCTCAGGCGCAGCTTTGAGGCGGCATAGCCAGGGCCGGCCTGGTTGCGCCCCCTCGCCCCTGTTGCCAGGGCGAGCACAGGGCGCCATTGGCAACAGGGGCGCCAGGCGGCCAACACAGCCGCGGCTCAGCAGGGAGAAGAGGAGCGGCACAGGCACCAGGTTCTCCTCGGATCCCCCGCTGCTCTCCCCCGCCTGTATGGACAGGGAAATGTCTGGGGTCTGTTTAGACCCCTAATATTTCCACGAAGCCCCCCAACAGTAAAAAAAAACACACACACACACTCATGCTCATATATTATTAGACACGTGCAAAGACTAAACATTTGTTTTGGACGAAATGAACGGAAACTAAAAACGTTTTCATTAGTTTCGTCAAACGAAAAAACTTTTTATGCTATTTTGAATTTGGCCGCCTGCGCATGCGTGCCTCCATCCTGAAGGCGGGGAGCATTACGTCGCATGACGCCGTGCATGTGCAGCGATGGGTGACATAACACGTCTGCACAATTTTCTGTTCTTGCCTCAGAGCTCCGGCTCTGATGTTCCCCATGTAAAATGATGAGCTCAGTCAGTTATGAACGGACCTCTACGATCTACTCTTCTGTAGAACCAGGGCAGGAATTTGGAGTAGGGACACAAAGCACATGTATGACGCAGGTCAGATACATACAATGGTCACAGTTTGTTGCGTTGCTGCGGATGTACTGCACATGAAGTGTAGAAGAGCGCCTCTGTTATTTTTGGTAACATGATGTCTTTCTGCTTAGATCCCGTAGATCTGGTCCACCCCGAGAACCCGGCAGACACCGCCTTCTCTCCTCCCATAGATTCTGTCCTTCAGAAGTCCTTGGCAGTAACCGTGTCCTTCCCTCCCCTATCGTTAGTCCATCGGGAGTCCCCTGCAGAAGTGGTCTTCACTCCTCCTGTAGATCCGGTCCACCAGGAGTCTTTGGCCAACAGTGTCTTCTCCCCTGAGTGTCAGGAGATGGGGGAGGACTCCAGTAAGGACTCTTCTGAAGAACCTTCCATCGTTTCACCCGTAAATCCGCTTCACTGCTCAGACACAGTGGAAGATCAAGAGCCAGCTCTGGAGTCCGAGCCCCGGGACCGCCATTTCTCCGTGCTAAACCGGACTCTGCACAACTTGTCCTCCCACCAACAGGAATCCAACGTCTTAATGCAGGAGCAGAACTCCATCTTGTCCCAGATTGCTTACTCTCTGAGCCTCCTTCACATACAGCAGACGGAAGGACTGGCTGCTCTGGGCAGTATTATCCAACAGGGTGTGGAGGCCATTCATCCGTCATCGTGCGTGTCAACAAATGCTCGGACTATAGACCCCACCAAGGTCCATGCGGGGCTGAGGCGGCAGGTGATGGGCATTAGCAGATCTAATACTGACCAACCTGCCCCCGCGAAGCGGAAAATAACTTAGTACCTCGTACACTCTGGTGTTCGGTCATTGTTATTCTGTTGCTTATCCAGTTTATGGATCTTCGTGATGTTTTTTTTTAGGTGATAAAAATAGTTATGAATTGTTTGATGAATAATCGATTCCAAAATAAAAGAAAATATGGGATAACACAGCTTTGGTTGAGTGTTTTGTTTTGGGGTGGATACTCAATGTGCCGATTTGGTGATCAGTTTATTTTGCTCTGCTTGGGGCTTGTTCAAGAAACAAGAAACTTGGCTTCTCGGGAGCCATCTTACAAAATTATTGTTGGATATTCTAGAACGCCATCCCATCTACACACCTTTATGGCAGAGGTCTCAACTCAACTGCAATGAGAACCTAGCAAGGATTTTCACTCCGGGGTTTCATTGTCCCATGGCGCAGTTTTTGGTGTTCTATATCAACGTTATTACACAATGAAATGTAATCCTTTCTCCACGACTTGTCCTGTTCAACTTGGATTCAAACCAAACAAAAGTGTCCATCAATAGCGTGGTGCATTTTCATTGAGGTTGTGGGTGCCGAACAATTGGAATAAATGAAATACATGAATATAAGATTAACAAATCTTAAAAAACAATATTGGTCTTGGTTGGTATACGGTTTGGTAAAAAGCTTAGTATACAGATTTTTTTTTTTCATGGGTGCTCCTCTGGAGGGAATGAACAGTGTCCTGAGCCTGGATGTCGGGGACCAGAACACCTCCAGGTGGCACTGTGGCTATCCGCTCCGGCTGCGGCGTCTCAGTATAGCACGAGCTGTAGCTCCCTATATACTGAGCCTAGTGTGACGGGAGGACGCTAGTTTGTGTCCTCTCGTTACCCTAAGGAGAACTATGGGGAAAAGCCCTGACCCCATAGTTCTCCTTTAACCTCTCCCTGCTGTGAGGCCTGTGCCACAGTATTGTTGCCATGTCCTGTTTCCTGCAACCAGTATCCTGTTCCTGCCTTGGACCCTGACTCCTGACCCTTACCCCTAAGGCCCCCCGATCTGTGTCTCCCGGCTCCCCTCTTGTTGCCCTGCTCTCCAGGTTATACCCAGCCCTGTTATCTCTCTCTGATTTGTTGTTCCATATTGTTTGGCTCTCATATGTTACATGCGGGTGGTGATGGGGTTGCATGTGTTTGTGGTGTTTTTCTAATAAACTATAGTTCACAGGAATTGTTTGGTACCTGAGGTGTGGTCACATATTTGGTTCCCCTGTAGAGATACCTGTACACGGTTTCGTGACACTGGAATTGGACTTTGAACTCTAATGAATGTACAATGAACTCTAAATACCTGGTGATCCCGCCATTCTCCATGCTGATTTCCTGCTTCCTGTGCTTTTCTGTCAATCTAACCGTGGGTTTAGACCCATGGTGGCATTGACAGACATGCACAGTACCTACAGTGACGTTAAGAGTAGGACGCAGTGCTAAAGCACAGCTTACCTGCAGTCCTGTAGTCAGCCTAACACAGGGCTGTAGCTACCATGGGGCGAGTGAGGCACTAGCCTCAGGCGCAGCTGAGAGGGGGCATATGAATAGAGGACTCTGTGTCCTCAATCTCTTTTTCTATTTTAAAAGGGAAATGTCACGGATCTGTTTAGACCCCCAATATTTCCCTGAAGTCCCCCAACAGTAAAAAATATGAATTAAAAAAAAACAACCCCCCTCCTCCTCCACACACACTCACTCATGCGCACATATTACTAGACATGTGCAAAGTCTAAAAATTAGTTTCGGACGAAATGAGTGGAAACGAAAAATGTTTTCATTAGTTTCGTCAAACCAAACACATTTTAGGCTATTTTGGATTCGGCCGCCAGCGCATTCTGCGCATGCGCGCCGCCATCCTGGAGGCAGGCTCATGACGTCACATACCGCACACGTCTGTTGGGGGGCACAATTTTCTGTACTTGCCTCGGGCGCAAAAGGAGCTAGCTACGGGTCTGGCCTAACACGCCAAAATGCAGAGCCCCACTTGAGTGACCACTTCCTCATCCCATTACAAAGTCCTGATAAAAGTGACCATGTCCCTCTGCCCAGCTCAACAGACTCGTTTCTGAGCTCCTACGGTCAGATGTCCAACTCAAAGAAAACATTGGTCTGATTTAGTCTGAGTAGAATTCATCTTCAGGGGGTCACATTTTGCCTGCTGATGGCACACTACTACTTTATTTTTCAGCAGGCTATATACTATAATTTAGGTTTATTACCGAAGGGTTTCAAGACTCCGCAGGATACTTCTCTCAATATGCGCAAGGGATCCCTCCATGTGCCTGTGGTAAACCTGCATTTTAGCGGTTGAGTTGTGCTGGCAAAGCTTTATGCGGTCTTGCTGTTGGATACAACTCCATGGTCTAGTCTACTACACCAGGCTCCTGAAGGTCTATGTTTGCATAGTAAACTGAACAAACTGGCCACCCTCGCTTCAAAGAAGCATCAAGAGTGAGTTGGGAGGACCTATTTGGGATGCTTTGTTTAAATTTAGGAGATCAAAAGCCTTCTACACAGTTTTACATCTGGGAGAAGAGCCAGCCCAAGCTGACCGCAGATGGACAAATGTCTTGCCAATCTGGCTGTGGGTCCAGCAGATGTTTGCCAGATGACCACTTTCAGGTGGAACATCAGTTGTATATGTTAGAACAACTGTTCGGGACCAGTTTATTTCCCGATGACCTAAGAGCTACCTGTAATGTCTTAATGGCTCCTCCTTGCCAACAAGAATTATTTTCTGGGAAGACACAACATGGTCAGATCATCTGCCTATGTTTTTCAAGTGCTTCATCATTTAAATATGTCTTATATTTCCCTCTATGACATAAGGGCCATCTGCAGCAGCCTCCTGGCTCCCAATTTTCTTTTCTGATTTGGCACAGCATGATCAGACCAGCTGCCTGTGTTTGTGACTCACTTAGGGGCTGATTTAAGAAGCTTCGCCCAGCGTGTTGAAGGGCAAAGGATGTTTGCATGTCATTAATCGCGCTAAATGGAGCTGGGAAGCGTAGGAGTTATCTATGCTCCTCGGCTCCATTTAGCGGCAGCATTGCTATGCGAATGGCATTCACCGGGCATAAAGTCTTCATACATCAGCCCCAGGGGGGCGTCCATAGATGTCTTGCCCCCTGAGGCTGGGGAGAAAGGTGGTTCTCATGATGCACATTGTTGGGGAGGGGGTTAGTTACTCTTGGCGCATGTTCCATACGACGGTGTTAGTTACTCGATGGTTTCAGCTGAGGGCTCATGGTGGATGTACATGTACGGGGGGTAGATGGGGGACGATAGTGGTGCACGGCATCCTGCCCAGCTCACGGACATCACTGCCTGGAGCTGGGCAGGACACAAACCAGAGCATCCCTCTCATCACTTGGCAACCAGTGACGTCAGTGAGTTGGGTGGGACATCGCCCAGGTGGTCAAAAGTTGCTAAGAGCTCTTAGCAACCTGTGACGCTCTGGGCGGAAAAGGTCGACAGGCACAACTGTCCCCCCTCCCCACGTGAACCAGTGAGGTGCCATCTGACGCTGCGCCCTTATAGGGACGGCCCTGATCAGCCAATTAAAGTTTATCTTGATCAGCTTAAGGAGAGATTTTCCCTTCACTTTGACCATAGTTGTTCTCACTCCATGTTGTCTGGGGGACAGGAAGTGACTGTGTTTTCCTCAGTTCAGGGCAATATTCTCTACTTTTTTGGGGGCCAATACACCATCTCCTTCTCTATTGTTCCAAGTCCAGTCTCAGTGTCTTTATGTTATGTGAAAATCCTGCTATTTGGCTTATTGTATATCTGATTTCTGAACATTCCTCTCTAGACAGCGACGTCGCCGTGAGGCTCCAAGAGATGACGGAAATGTGGACAAACCGGGCAGCTGAAGCAAGAGAAGCAAGCGAGCGGTCCAACCAAGGTGACACCTGCCGCCGTTGATGTTCAATTATAGGTTGTACGGAGGCTCAAAGTTGACATTTTATTCACAGTCAATGCAACGCAACCAAAAGTCAAATATAAGTTATCCAAAAAAGTTCAATACCATCACCGGAAATGTGGCTACTAGGGAAGTCAGTCTGAGGTTGGCCGTGCACGGAGAATGATTGTTGCGTACAAAAGAATTTGCTACACTTCTGCCTCGGAATGACTGTATATTGCAGGGATGTCCAAACTCCGGCCCTCCAGCTGTGGGTGAAACGACAAATCCCATGAAGCATCTCTCCGGGAGTCATGTCTGTGGCTGTGAGAATCTTGCAAAGCCTCATGGGATTCGTAGTTCCACCACAGCTGGAGGGCCGCAGTTTGGACATCCCTGGTATATTGGATACAGATTGAAAATTTTGGGCTAGCGTCTGGTGTTCCCTACTGATAATGCCCCTTGTTATTGTCTATGGTGAGCAACTGACAACACAGTAGACGTGTTTGTTATGTTATAAATTGATTTCCTAATAAGTCAGATAATTAGAAAAATATCTGGAAGCCATATTATACAGCCAGGTTAAAAAGCGGAATTCCAGTTTTATTTATCTATTTTGGAAATAATTTGACCAGCTGTGTTATGAAGACCCCACTGCAGTAATAACTTCCTCTCCAGCTCTGTACTCCACAGACTCACCACAGCAAGTCCAACACCGGTTCTCTTTGGGGTCACCCAGCATCATTCAACCCACTTTCTGTGAGCCCTGGCTGTCATGGACACACCCCCCTAGTGTTGCATCATCACACTGGCCTGGACTCGCAGTACAATACTGCAGAGGGCTGAGCTGACCTCATACAGCATAAGCAGAGACACGTGAATGGAACTCCATTAAGCATTGGCATTTGACTACCAATTTTTCCAAAATCAAGATAGCCAACTTGGATTTGGCTTTTGTTTTTTGTTTTTTGTCAAATAATTTTTTATTGAAATTAACAGTGCAAATATACAAGTACAGTTTACATTGCCAACTGATGCCTGCAAAACTCAGGGCATCCATACATAAAAAAACATGCATCACATGTGAAATGTTACAGTAGTAGAGGAACACAAGGTTGGTCTTGGTGAGTTGCTAGGTTGGCGTGACGGAGAGTATTGGCTGTTGGGGTTCTGAGTCGCAGCCTTTGGGACTCGGCACGAAAACAAAGCACACCTCCGATCGCTTATATATATCTAAATTCCTGGAATACCCAGACAGTTATCCACTGGACGGAGTTCGAAATACAGCATGCGACATGACCCCAGCGTTTGTGGGGTTAGGAAGCAAAACAAGGGTTAAGACCTTGGTTCTCAACTGGTGGGTCGTGACCCAAAAGTGGGTCGCGACCCCATGTTCAGTGGCAGTCCATGTACCCATTGCACTCCTTACCGCTAATCCATAGTAATAGGTTGGGTGCATCAGGAGTCGACGGATGGCCACCGTCTGAATAGTATATAGGAAATTTCTGATCTGATTTGGCCACATGCCTTCCACTTTTCTAGGCAAGAGACTCCTCAGCCTTCCCCCTAGCACAGCACCGTCAGTTCTCGCGCCGAGCAGCCATTCAAAATATTCTGCCTGGCCCTGTGTGTCAGCTTGGGGTGGGGTGGGCTGGAAGTATGACCATAAGGGAGCTCCATCCATATGTGCATTGTTTACAGCTCCCACATGTGCCTTGTAGAGGTGCCCGGACTGATGTCACATTCTGGCTCCCGGCACCTCTACAGGGTGCGCAAGGGAGCTGAGGATCCACTCCAGTTCTCATAAGGTAGGGAGACTGGGTGGATCTTAAAAAAAAAAAGAAAAACAATTATAATTTTTTTGGGAGTGTGCATGTGTGTGTGTGCGAATGTCTGTGAGTGTGTGAGATTGTGTCTGTGGTTTTGTGTGTCTGTCAGTGTTTTTGAGGGTCTGTTCACACAAGTACAATGCGTTAATCGCTCAGCCCCATGCCATTAATGCGCTGTACCACACAATCGCACCTACTGCGAGTTCTGGTGTGGAAGGTGCATTGCGTTGCCATTCATTTGAGTGACACCACAAATGCATCTCCCACCCACAGGTCAATCGCCTGCACCCGAACACCCAGTACTGCAATGCCGTGCATTCCATTGCAGTGCGACTTGGGTCGCAACTTAATGACCGAGGACAAATGTGGGTCCTGAGGTTACACAGGTTGAGAACCAATGGGTTAAGACATACAGAGCTCGAGAGCAATTAGGTAGACGAGCAATCTTGTGTTCAGGAAAGTGATACCACTGACAGTAGACAATACATGTGTGGAGACATGGGGGGAAAAGAACATAAAGCGGTTAGGGTCTGGAAAGAAAAGAGGAGAAGAAGATAGAGGAGGGTCTGGGCCGTACGCAAGAGGTGGGAAGTATTTTACTTTTTATACTTTTTTACGCATCAGCCGTATAAAATAGGTTCTCAGAAGCAGCACAAAAAGGTATTGTTGCCATGTTGCTTACTGTTACTATGTTATATAAAATAGTTCTGTAATACTTTTTAAAATTCAGTCCTGTTGCTCTCCATGCGTGTGTAGCCAGCGCAGAAAAAAGGATTTCAAATGACAAAATAAATGGAGTGGATAATTTAATAACCAACCGGCCCATATACACAGGAAAGCAGAGCAGCTTCCAGGGGACATTCACCTTTCCATCTTTGTGTGGCCCTGTCCCCATTACCATTGTTGCTTAGACAAGAATTCTGTATGTGCGTTATAATTAATCGATTTTAAAAAATTTGATTAACCGAACACGAAAATTGTAATCAGTAACAGCCCTAATTTTTATATACACTGACTGGCCAAAAAAAAAAAAAAGTCACACACGGACATTTCGTTGGAGCGCCTTTAGCTTTGATAATGGCACTCATTCACCATGGCATGGTTTCGATAAGCTTGTAGTGATGATGGGAGAGTCGGAGCACGGCATGAAGTCTTCTCCAGCACATCCCAAAGATTGTCAATGGGGTTAGGGTCTGGATTCTGTGGTGGCCAATCCATGTGTGACAATGATGCCTCATGCTCCCTGAACCGCTCTTTCACAATCTGAGCCCGATGAATCCCGACATTGTCATCTTGGAATGTGCCATCAGGGAAGAGAAAATCCATTGATGGAAAAACCTGGTAATTTGGTATATTCAGGGAGGCAGCTGACCTCATTTTTGGGGACATAATGTTGTTGAACCTAGACTAATTGTCCAATGAAAGGCTCTGAAAGGAGAACTAGGAGGGGTGTGCTTTTCACTCACCTCATAGTTCTAGCCGACCTGTGACAATGAGACTGTCACAGGTCGGCTCAGTAGATCGGGAGGTGAGCGAACAGATACCGGCGTTCGCTCACCTCTCGATCCTGTCACGGCTCTCTGCTGTGACAGGGGAGGGACTGGATTCCCCTCTCCCCGCTCCGATCCGCCAGCGCTGACTGGCGGAACGGACGGGGGAGGGGGCGGGTACAGCTGGCACTGCCTCTAGATAGGCAGAGCCAGCTGTCAGTCACGTAGCTGGGCGGATCCCGGCATAATTGTCGGGATCCGCTTCAGCTGCGGCGTCTCAGTATACCGAGAGCAGCAGCTCCCTATATACTGAGCCTAGGGTGACGGGAGGACGCTAGTTTGTGTCCTCCCGTCACCCTAAGGAGAACTATGGGGAAAAGACTTAACCCCACAGTTCTCCTTTAACTATTTGCTTTGCTTAATCCAAGTGGTGACCTTTTTTTGGCCAGGTAGTGTATTTTTCGTAGGTGAATACTGAATATTGCACATTAATATTTCATATTAACATTTCCAAGCGGCATGTGTACCATGATCCTCAGCTGCTTTGTTGTAAAACGTTTGTTTCTTGAGTTTAATTTTCATGCAAGTAAGTCAGAGGAGTGGGTTCTCCTCCTTAAAAGAGTTTTAGTTAAAAAGAGAGTCTGAAGGCAAATAGCTTCTTCCATCTTTATTTAAACAACACTCAGTGCTCCACAGCCCCTCTATCAGCTATTATATAATGGGGAGAATTGATCAAAACTGGAGCAGACAAAATCTGGAGCAGTTTTTCTCTTCAATTTGCTCAGGTAAGATTTGAAAATGAGACAGAGAAGCTGATTGGTTGCAGTGCAAATCTACTCCAGATTTTGTCTGCTCCAGTTTTGAAAAATTCCCCCCAATGTGTCTTTGTAAAAATGGGATTTTTGTACTCGGCATTAAATCTTTTTCTATCAGATTCATTGGAGAACATAGTACAGGCATTTTTATAGGGATGCACCGATACCGGTTTTTCGTTATCGAGTACGAGTACCGATACTTATATTTCGGTACTCGTCGATACCGAGTACCAATACCGCCACTTCCGGTAGCATAGAGCCGTCTTGCCGGGCAATCAGGAAGCCAGGAAGGCTTCTTGATTGCCTGGGAAGCCGACTCCATTCTGTTTGGCCGGCTAGATGCTGATTGGCCGGGAAGCCGGCTTCCCAGCCAATCGACATCAAGGCCGGCCAAACAGATCTGACAATATGGTGACACGACCCGGCACCTAATTCCCCTCACATAGATCCGTATCACATTCATTAACATACCAGTCCCTCGGCCAGCACTCTCCAAGATCTCCCCATGTCTCCTGTGTACAGCGCCCACGTGATTGGCACTCAGCCTGCTACTGTGCATGCGCAGACTGCACAGCGCTCTCATTCAGAAATCCTGTGCATGCGCAGTAGCAGGTTGAACGCTGATCACGTGAGCGTTGTGCAGTGTGCACATAGGAGATGGCAGATCTGGCCGAGGAACTGAATGCTAAGGATCTATGTGAGGGAGAATTAGGTACCTGCAGGGTGGGGGTGGTGTCGCTATAGTATCAGATTTTTTTGCCCGGCTCGACCCTGATTGGCTGGGAAGCCAGCTTCCCGGCAATCAGCATCAAGCCAGCCAAACATCATGGAGCCAGCTTTCCCGCTCCATCTTTCCTCGCGGCACTGCCAGTCAGAGGAAATCTTCCTCTGACCGGAAGTTCTAGTATCGGGAAAGGTATCGGAGCATTTGGGCAAGTACGAGTACTCGCCCAAATACTCGGTATCGCCACCGATACTAGTATTGGTATCGGTGCATCCCTAAATTTTTACCATGAGGTATTGAATGCAAATCATAAATAAGCCAGACACCTCTAATGGCCATACCCTTACCCTTGCTCAAAAGCTCAGTTGTAGCAAGCAATGGAGGACAAGAGAGTAAGGTAAAAAAAAAAAAAAAACATCCTTGCCACAACAATTTAACTTAACCATGGCAACAGGCCAACAAAAAATAAGAACTAGTAGAACGGTGTGAATGACCAATAAAAATCAAAGGTAAGGATTGTGAGTAAAACAAATCGTATTTGCTCCTTCATTCACTGGAGGATGCAGCATAGTAATTTTTCAAGGCCAAAGAGCAGTCCCATAATAAGGGTCCGTCAAGGATACCCAACAAGGTAAGGAAGCAAGTCTGTGCAACCCCAAAAAAGCAATGCATTATCCCAAAAGTGCCTTCAGGACCTTATCGCCAAAGTTGGAATCCACCGAAGCAGCCACATCCACCCAATAATATTTGGTGAAGATGTGAAAGGAGGACCAGGTCGCAGCACAAATCTGTAAGACTGAAGCTGGATGGCGGCAGGCCCAGGAAGTACTTAGCTCCCTAGTATAATGAGCATTGACAGAGAATGGAGAGTTGACCTGAATTTTCATGTCATAAACCTCTCGAGGAGCAGATAAACTATGGAGGAGGTGTTGGGGTGAACCCTAGTAGAGGAAGCTGGCCCCTTTTGATTTGCATAATGATTAAACCTCCTTTAGCTGGTAGTATACCTCACGTCTATTGTGCTATGTCTTCCAATAAATAAAGGAGAAATAAGAAATTAAAACAAAAAGTATAAATAATGAATTTGAAGACTTACAAACAATTCATTGATGTAAAACAGTTATAGATCCCATGGTACAGGGAGGGGGTACAGCTAGTTGTGGTTACCTTATTTCCATCCACATAAGATAAACAGTGACGTTTCATAGGAGACCTGTGGAGCAAATTGCATTGCACAGAAGATAGCGCAGTTCTTGCACAATATGACTTCTTATGGTTATTGTTTAATAAATAGTATAAGATATCATGTCTAAAAGTAACTGTTAGTTGCTGCATTCTGTATCCTACAGAGAATCGGCAAGAGGTCTCGGAGCTGGAAGACGGTCCAGGCACAGAGTACTTCCTGGATGGCTCATTCTATCGATGGAACGGATGGCACAATCACGTGGGGATCCTGTCGCCGCTTCCCCAGCACAGGAGGGACCGTCCCTACCAGTGCAGCGAATGTACTAAAACCTTCTCGGACCTCCCCCGTTTCCTCCGACACCAGATCGGCCACACCGGCGGACGGCCGTACCACTGCCGTCACTGCATAAAGACTTTCCGGCAGCCCTATGAGCTAATGGTCCACCAGAGGGTGCATACAGGGGAGAAGCCTTACCAATGCACGGTGTGTGGCAAAAAGTTCATCAAAAACTCCATCCTGAAGGTTCATCAGAGGATTCATACCGGTGAACGGCCGTACAAGTGCACGCTGTGCTCCAAGAGCTTTGTACAGTCCCACCACTTAAAGACCCACCAGCGGACACACCTTGCTGGCAGAGTACCAAACTACTGAGCTCCAGGCGGACGTTGCAGCAGGGCCTTGTTCATACGAAGAGTAGACACATCAATGATTTCTCATTGAGCCACTGTGGTTGATAACAAGGAAAACACTCAAACGATGCCAAAGACTGAAGAACATGCAAAAAAAACAACCCATATATACAATGTTTAATCTCACAAGTTGTGAAATATTTATTTTTGAAATACTACGTAGCGAAAATTTATTGGAAGACATTTTCTGAGGAATCCGGTAAGATATTTGCAGTTCAGAGAATCATTTGAGAAGTTAGCAGTTCAGTCCGTGGTCAACAACGGCCTGCAAGATTCATTCTTGAATTTAGAAATATGAATCGCTGAATATATGTGCCGCTGTGTTCACTGATGGGCTACAATTTCTTGGGTTCGGTTCCAAAAGACGTAAAGATGAAATATGGATGCAACTGGAGCTAAGCTAGGGGACAGCCATCTTGCAGTTCCTGCCGCCATTCACAGAGTCAGGAGCCACTCGTGACAAATCTGAAGCGAATTTCTCTGATGGCTTCCATTGTTTCTTGTAATGTGACTTCTCCGTCGTGTTCAAATCGCAGTCACATCAACCTCCGATACTTGAAAAAATCCACCGCACATCTGAATGTCCACCTTCCTGAATTCACGGCGGACTTGGATCCACCTGGAAGGTCGCTTACCTCTCTAGTTTTACACATGCTGTCATCTAGAATTGAAATGTACGCTATATGACCAAACATCTGTGGACACCTGACCATCAAACCTATATGGACTTGTTGGACATCCCATTAAAAAACCATGGCCATTATTATGAAGCTTGCCCCTTTTTGAAGTCCACACCAGCCTTGACTCTTCTGGGAAGGATTCACAAAATGTTGTAGTTTGTCTGAAGGAATTTGTTCTCATTCTGCCCAAAGAGCGTTTGTGAGGTCAGGTACTGAAGTTGGACAAGAAGCCTTGTCTCGCAGTTGGTGTTCCAATCCATCACAAAGGTGCTCAGTTGGGTTAAAGTTAAGAGTTCTTTGCAGACCACTTGCATTGACCTCCCTTTCTGGGTGTCACAGTCTCCACTCTTCTGAGGAGGCTTTCCACAAGAAAGATGTTGGAGGGTGTCTCTGGAAATTTGTGACCATTTGTGAGGTCAGTTACTGATATTGGAGAAGAAGACCGGGCTCACAATTGGTGTGCTAATTCATCCCGAAGGTGTTCTGTAAGGTTAAGGTCAGGCTTCTGTGCACAGCACTCAAATTCCTCAAGACCAAACTAGATATACCATGTCTTTATGGAGCTGGCTTTGTGCACGGGAACACAGCCATGCTGGAGCAGAAAAGGGCCTTCACAAAACTGTCCCAACAAGTGGATAGTTGTCTACAATGTCCTTGCACACTGTAGTGCTAACAGTTCCCTTCACTGGAAACACCTGAGCTCCATCATTTGGAGGGGCGTCCGCATACATTTGGCCTCATCGTGTATATCTTGTGAAACATCGACTATGAATTTTCATAATGGAGGACGTTATGGAAATGTCTATGATGAGAGTATACAATAAGTTCTCCGCCCTTCTTCTTGAAGTATCCAACTGGCCAGATGGAAACAGAAAGACCCAACTAAAGAGGCGTATCATTCATATACTTTGCCATTCAAAGAGAATCCTATTCATTTCATCAACAGGAACGAGTAGATTTGTGTCAGTTCTAGGTAGAAGTGTACTTTGCTCATTAGTTTCCGAGCCGTGCAGCAAAAGAATTGGAAGTCGTCATCTGCTCCAGTAAAGGGGCGATAATCTCAGACGTCATGGCTGGATGTCCTAAGATTGGCTGAGACACTGGGACTTATTCTTCATCTGGTTTCTCCTTCAGGAACAGCTCCAGAGTCCATCCAGGTAATAAAAAAAAAAACCTCTTCAACCTTTATAATGGATAAAATATTGTTTTCACCTTTAAAATCCTTTTTTGCATCTCAGTGATACTGATCTTCTTCACCCTCTTTCAGCCACTTCATATCTACATGTACGTACTCCTGCATCAGCTGCATGTCATTGCTCTGTGCAATATGTGTCAGCACGGCTGCTTGTAGACTCCAACAGGGCCATATGTAACAGACTGACAGCAAAAGGTTTCCCAGCACATTAGCCAGCCAGCATGCAAAAAAAAACTTGTCTCACCGCTGAGGTTAAAAACAGAGGTTTAGATACACGTCTCCTGCAGAATATGTGAAAGCCGCACAGCCACGTCAAGGCCCCTCTGTGTAGTGCGGTCCTAACTCTAAACTATGAGAGTCTCCATCTTGGAGCACATGTGACAAAAAGTTAAATTGGGTGCAGGTACGCCAGGAGGCAGTCCAACCTCCTTATCTTTTGCCACATGTGCTCCAAGATGGAGACTCTCATAGGTTAGAGTTAGGACCGCACTACACTCTCTGATTGGAGCGTGACCCAAATGCCATTCGAGTCTGGGAGCCTCAGCTTTAGTATTAATATCTGTATGTGGTTTTCTGTGGTAGTCATAACAAATATTTGTAAACTCATCCGAAACGAACGAAAATTCGGATTTCCTCCAAATCTGAAACCCGGACCGAATTGAATTTCGGATCCGAATCCTGAAATATCAGAAACAAATTTTTCCGCAGCTTACATGTCTGCTACTTACATGCTTCTCTTTTTCTATGACAGGCCTCTGTGTTCACTGAAATCGGTCCCAGTTCAGCGAGGTCTTTCGGAAGACTTTTGGATCTCTCGTACAAGAAGGTCTCCAGACGTCTATCTGGATCCAGGAAGCATCAAGGTCTCATAACAGGAGATCTCATACCATCATGTCTACCTGGCCTTGGCCATTAAGACCGGAGTATAGTCCTCCAGGGACTCCAGACATCTGTTGGACTCAGTACCTTCAGATCTGAGATAGAGACTTGTAGAAAGATCAGCTGCAGAAGGGACTGAAACCCAAAACGATCTGATAAACACCAAGAATAAGGATAATGAGTTGGATATTCTAAGTGAAAGGAACCCGTTTTTTATAGGTTGGGTCTTAGGCTGTGGGGTTTTGTTTCCAGTCATCTGTCAGTTTTTAGCTGAGCAGAAACACCGGGATATTTACAGCCTGGGGAAGACTGCGTTAGACATACAGGGTTAGTTTCAGTGCTGGCCGGGATGACCAGAAGCTCTGAGAGCAATTTAACCTACACTACTCCTACACTACTAAGACAGATAAATAAGTCTCCTCCAGCATGTCCTGCGTCAGCTCTTGTGGACTGGAAATGTCACAGGGCGCATCCTCTGCAATCCTTAACGAAGCTGCCACATATATGTGTACAGCCAGCACCCTTTGTACTGGCAACACGCTCACTCAGCACCTCCAGCACAGTGACCGCACTGACAGCTCCAACTCACCGATTGCGGTCGGTTGCTGGCTCCTCATCAAAATATCACTGTGACAGCCAATCACAGTGATAACGGAGAAGCCCACCCGGCACTACGAACTTGTGAGGGGTCAGCGGCTGCTGGCTATAAGGGGTTAATATTACAGTGATGGACATGTGTTATCTTCACATGCACACACATTTCCTATGTTTAATTTGCCTCAACAGCCACCCTAATGGAGTTCCCTTCCACCCCATGTGGGCTGCTATGGCTTTGGTCATGCCAATGGAGATAGGGAAGGGTTAGAGAAGGGGTAGACAACCTCGGCACTCCAGCTGCACTGATTCTACAAATCCCTTCTTGCCTCCGAGAGTCATGCCTGTGGCTGTCACAGTCTTTCAACCACTCATGAGACTTGAAGTTCCATAACAGGTGGAGTGCCGAGGTTGCCTATCCCTTAGGGTAGACCATCTGTTAGGTGTGTATTGCTCTCTATGTCTTTCTGTTCTGGTGACACCTCACATTTTCTTCTAGTGTCCCTGTGACAGGAAGTGAAAGAAAATCTACCCATTGAGGTGGTAGCCATATAAGCCTTCCAGGTATTGAAAACCAAAGACTGTTATAACTAGAGTAAGGCTTTAAAGGAGACCTGTCATGAGAGTAACACTTAGGCCATGGTGTAACCCCTCTTGAGACGCCACCCCTTTTTCTGCTGTTATGAAGGGGTCTGTTGTATATTGCACAGCAGGAGAAGCTGAACGGGTCAAGGAGATGTTTTAGGTCTTCAGAAGGTGGAAGATACAAGAAGCCAATCCACACTCATTATTTGGTGTACTGATTCCTTGAAGGGGACATATCATTAGTGGATACGGTATAAGCTAACTGGGTGATAGGCACCATACGGTGTCAGGACGTACCTGTGCCTTGTTATAATTCATCTCCGGAAGCCCCCGAATCTCGAATGTGAAATGAGCGGATTCCACTGGATGGCTTCCATTGCCTTTACTGGATATTGTTATTTTTCTACATGTTCTTGGGGAAGGCGGAGCTGGTGACCATTGTCTGTGTGTTATTGATATTTATATTTTGGCCCATATGGCACTAAGTGCAATACGTTGTGTTGGTGATAATATTAAAGCTTCATATACCCGTGTTCCTGGTGTCCGTGTCTGTGAATAGTGCGTAGATTTGGGTGTCAGGGCAGATCATTCTGACTTCACATGCTAGTTTTTCATTTTGAAGATTAAAAAGTCGGGGCGCACCGATAAAGTATGAGGAAACTTGACCATAATACACAATATGGCCTAAAGTATTGGTGCCGAGAATTTGGGCGAGTACTCATACTCACCCAAATGCTCCGACGCCTGGCCAGATACTTAAAGGAGAACTATGGGGTAAGTGTTTAACCCCCTAGTTCTCCTAAGGGTCACGGGAGGACACAAACTAGCGTCCTCCCGTTACCCAAAGCTCAGTATATCGCGAGCTACAGCTACAGTATACTGAGACCGCCACAGCCGGGATGGATCCCGACATTACTGTCTGGATCCACCCAGCTACGTGAGTGACAGCTGGCTCTGCCTATCTAGAGGCAGAGCCAGCTGTACCCGTCCGTTCCGCCAGTCAGTGCTGCAGGATCGGAGCGGGGGAATCCCTGCAGGGAGCCGCGAGTGACAGTCACGGTTCTCTGCAGGGAGATGATCGGGAAGTGAGCGAGCGACGGTATGTGTTCTCTCACTGCCCGATCTATTGAGCCGACGTGTGACAGTTTCCTTGTCACCGGTCGGCTCAAACTATGAGGATGAGTGATTTTCACCCGCCTCATAGTTCTCCTTTCAGCTTACGGTATCAGGAAGCCGGGCAGCGAGTCATTACACGCCCCCCGGCTTTCTGATTGGCCAGAAAGCCGGCTCCATGCTGTCTCATCATCTGGTGATTTCCTGATTGGCCGGGTTCCTGATTGGCCAGCTTCTCGACCAATCAGGAAGCCGGGCAACGCATCATTACACGGCGCCTGGCTTCCTGATTGGCCAGGAAGCCAGCTCCATGCTGTCTTGTCTTCTAGTGATCAGGAAGCATGGAGACGTCTTCCCTGCTAATCAGGAAACCAGGTGGGGAGTCATTACATGGCGTCTGGCTTCCTTAATGGGACTTCCGGTATCGGTATTGGCGAGTACCGAAAAAAAAAATATCGGTACTTGTACTCGATATCGAAAAACCGTTATCGGTGCATCCCTATTATTAATAATCGATATCCATCACTATCAAATGGAAATATTTCAAGATTTATGATTTTAAGACCATCCATATCCGGACTATATAAGTAACGGTTCCCATGGGCCTCTATGTTCTGCTTGGACAGCTGAAGTTTAATCTGCCTATACTTTGCTTTCCTTGGCTGCTCCCCTCCCCCCCCCCATCGTCATGCCAATTACATTATTAAATAAAACCTAAATAATACTTCACTTTAGTTCCAGTGATGTCATCCTGGCATCCCTGCGCTTCTCTATACAATGCAGGCGGATCAAACCTTGCCTCAGTACTACTCTGAAGAGCCCTCAGTCCCGATCCTAAGCAGTGGGCCGGCTCTTGGAAGGAGTTATTCAAATATCACAATGCCTTTATGGGTGGGTGTTAGTCTAGAGGAGCGGGTGGTCCTAGGCAGGCTGCATTTGATAGGAGTTGGTACCATTAAGAGCTCGAATATACATCATATGCCCAAAAGTATGAGGAAACTTGACCATAATACACAATACGGCCTAAAGTATATGGAGCCTCCCTCCAAATGACTGAGGTCAGGTGTCTCCAGTGAAGGGTACTGGTAATGCTACGGCACATAGACAATTGTCCTCTTCCAGTCTTGTGGCAGCAGTTGGGTGAAGGCCCTTTTCTGTTCCACCATGACGGTCCCCTGCATAGAAAGCCAGCTTCATAAAGACATGGTTTGATGGGTTTTGTGTGGAGGAACTCGCGTGTCCTGCATGGAGCCCTGACCCCAACCCTACTGAACACCTTTGGGATGAATTGGAATGCAGATTGTGAGCCGGGTCTTCTCATCCAACATCAGTACCTGACCTCACAAAAGCTGAATGGGCACAAATCCCCCCAAACTCAAAATCTTATGGAAAGCCTTCCCAGGTGAATGCTGTTACAACTCCATATTAATTCTTTTGGTTTTGGAATAGGAAACAAACTCATAGAGAGGTGATAGATGTCCACTATATTGTGTACCGGGGACGTGCGGTCAGGGGAGGCAGGTGGGGCGGAGCTCCCCCCCCCCCCCCCCCGCCGTGTAACCTGTCATGGCCGGAGTGCTGCTTATTAATTACAGGCGGCGCTGCATCCGGATTTTGACAGCAAAGTTAGGTTAGACAGCAGCGGGCTTCCTCCCCACTGCTTGTGTCACCTAACCTAGTGAGGCCAGAGCTGCAACAGCCTCTACTCTATGTTAGAGGCATGAGCTCTGTGGATGGTTTGGACCAATGGCAAAGCTGCCCAATCAAACAAAAGAAAGCGCCGAGTCAAGGGCATCCCGAGGCTGGGTGACACCTGGAGCGGTAACAGAGTGTCACCCCGTCGAGACGTCATCGCGCACGCTCGACACCAAAATGACTGTAAGTCATTTTGTTGTCACCCCTCCAATGGTTGATAGTCCATGGTCCCATCGCACTCCTGACCGCATAAATCCCTTCAAGAATTGGGTGCTCAAACCCCTCCAATGGTGTCACCCGGGTGCGGGCCGCACCCCCCTTGTGACACCACTGCGCTGAGAACATCGATCTGAATGCCTCGCCAGTGACAAGCAAGCGAGGGACAGGGAGGCTCCCCCGTCTCCTCACTTCCTCCTCCGCACATGGGTGACCCGGTTGGGGCTTCGTCAGGCTGGGGGCGGGCAGGGGGAATGCCTCACCCAGCACCGAAGGTACCGCACGTCACCGTTGTGTATAGGGGAACATAGCGTACACACACTGTGGCCGATACCAACCATCCAAGAACTGATAAAGGTTTTTATGATCTATACACTAAGGGGGAGGGGGGGAGGGGGGGTTGTCGTCTAGTCTGAGAAACTGAACTTTGTCTTTAGTTTACCCCAAAATAATGACAAACAAAGAGACCGGTTTTCTTCATCCAAGACAAAATGTTATTGCCAAATGATGTTTATAGAATCGGCACACAGTCATAAGATTTGGTAGACCATTAGAATCCTCAGCCTTCCACATATAAGCTCTCCGATTCCGGGGGCCACCGTGCGCGACGTCCACAGCAGTCTCCAGCAGGGAGGCCGTCGGTCAGGCCACAGAACTCCATGACCAAGCTTTAAGAAGCCTCCGCCGCGAGCGGCTGGCGCCACGGAGAAAATTCACCATGAAAACATTAATAACATGAATTAAATAAAACACAACTTAAATATTGTCAGTATAAAAAAAACAAAACACAGAAACATTCAGCTAATGCGTAACAGTCGAGCGAAAGAGATCATCAGATGGCAGGACCCGAGGAGAGCGGACACAACGAACGAGGGGGCGCACACAATGCGGTTTTCTGTGTGCTTCCTGGGCGTGCGAACCAGATTTACCAGCGTCCGTATGTGTTGGTGAAACCTGACTGTAACCCGAGGACTAGATTGCCTCCCGAAATATTTGGACACGTTAAAGGAGAACTATGAGGTGAGTGACTTTCACTTCACCTCATAGCTCGAGCCGACCTGTGACTATGAAACTGTCACAGGTCGGCTCAGTAGATCGGGAAGCGAGTGAACACATACCGGCGCTCGCTCACTTCTCGATCTATCCCTGCAGAGAGCCGTGACAGGGGAGGGACTGGATTCTCCAGCACTGACCCTGTAGCTGTAGCTCCCTATATACTGAGCCTAGGGTGACGGGAGGAGGCTAGTTTGTCTCCTCCCGTTACCCTTAGGAGAACTATGGGGAAAACACTGACCCCATAGTTCTCCTTTAAAACTCAAAATCTACTTTTCAGTAGGTCTGACATCATGCCTCGCTATATACAGTTGAGCAAATCGTGTTTTCTTCCTCTGTTACAGTTTCCTACCTGGAGATCCAGCCAATAACAGCCCTAACCCCATAGTTCTCCTTGAAGGTCATTTTTAAGAAGCTTCTATTTTTGTGTGAACATTTTTGGTTATTTAGAATCCCACTTCAAAAATATATTGCCCAAAAATGCAGCAATACGAACCTTCCATCGTGAGCTTTCACCCAACAAAAAAAAAACTAGATGTCACCCCTCCTCCCAGGTTGAATGACAGCCAGCATCATTCAAACCACTTCCTACAAGTCCAGCCTGTCATGGACACACCCCCTAGGTG
>NW_017308587.1:9274-19084 GCF_000935625.1 Nanorana parkeri | reverse complement strand
CCCCAGGGGTGCCCCCCCCCCCCCCCTCCAAAGTTGTCTCGGCTTACCGTCACTGCTGGACAAGAAGAGCAGGGGCCTGTGATGTCACATGACATGCTGGAATTAAAGGCATGCAGAAGATGATTTTAGCAATCACCATAAAAACCTTTTCTTGGAGTCCATGAAGGGACACAGAAGTCCTTAACCTTCGGGTTATACTGCCATCTACAGAAGGTAACAAAAAAACAGTAGCCCAGCCCAGGATGACCCCTTCTACTGCGAGCATTCCCTCCGTTTTGTAACAAAGTAGTATCAAGGTCAGAAACAGAGGGGGAGGGCCCCCGTGTCCCTCAATGGCCTCCAAGAAAAAGACTTTACAGTACCGAGTTTCTTTCTCCTCTATTGAGACACAGGAGGCCTTTAACCTTCATGACATCCAAAAGCAGTCCAGCTGAGGACTGCCTGGGGAGGACCTAATGCCCGAAGCCGGCTTTAGATGAGCCTGCGACATCTACCTGAACTTGGGAAGGAGAGAACAGAAGAGCAGGCCGCAGCCTCGGTAACCTAGGAAACCGTTGTTTGATGCCTAGTGACGAGGGAGCATGGGGACGGCTTTGCCTGCTTATCGGGAAGCCGGGTGGCGAGTCACTACACGCCTCTTGGCTTCCTTTAAGGAGAATTATGACATACAGCATTGGAAATGTACTTTTTACAAACAATACTATTAGCAGATACAGTAATAAAGTATAAATAATAACAATAGTATTGTTTGCTATAGGTTAGGTTAATAGGTAGGTTAAGAGTCACCAACAGCCCCGCCCCCAGTTTGAATCTTCGCAGGGGGGCGGCAACAAAGGGTTGTAACCCGCCCCCTCTCCTTCCTTTCAAGCTCATAATCTTCGCGTGGCCGCGCTTTCCAAATGGGCGCACACCTGCTTCCGGCCTTGAGCATGCACGCGCTCACATGGGTCTGTTTCCATGACAACGTGACGCTACACAGCGGGGAAATAGCGGCGGCACAGTGAGAGGAGACACGCTGCAGCCTAAGTACGCTCCCCGCACTGAATCAGTCATTGCTACGAAGCCAGGGACAGCAGTGGGGATAAGAGGCGGGGACAGAGGACAGAGGCAGGGATAGAGGACAGAGGCGGGGACAGAGGCGGGGACAGAGGACAGAGCTGAGAGATGCAGCTGCTGCGCATGTGCGAGTATTCATGAACGCGCAGAAGCTCCTCGTAGCTCTGTCCCCGCCTCCGTCCTCGCTTCTGCCCTCCGTCCCCGCCTCTCCTCCCACACTTCTACAAGCAGTTGCCAGTCGATGGGACGGGAGGATCCCGACAATATTGTCGGGATTGCTTCACAGCACCGGGGGGGGGGGTTAGCCCCGCCCACACCATGTTATAGCCAATCCTGAGCTTATGGTAAGATTTTTGATTACAGGAGTGCATTGCAAAATGTACTCCTGTACCGTTAGGAATCTAAAAATGCTATTACCAGTGTACCCCATAGTTCTCCTTTAATGGGACTTCCGGTATCGCTATTGGCGAGTACCGGAAAAAAATAAATATCGGTACTCGCACTTGATACTGAAAAACGGGTATGGGCGCATCCCTAGTTTAAGTCATAACCCTGTACTCCTTTACCTGTGCCCTATGCCGGCTGCCGGCCGGAGAATTGGGTTTTCTGGGCGAACCTCGAGCCTGAACGCGATTGCCTCGATTGGCTGTCTCGGAGATAACCGAAACATAACCAGATTGGGCAATGATACAACGTTTAGGTTATAATACTTCACACGAGAGCCGAGTGCCGGCACTATACGGACAACATATACTATACGGAGCTCATCACCCAGAGACCGGCACAGAAAAAAAGTCATTGTGTGCGCCTCAGTCAGCCACAAGGTCAACCAATAGGACAATCCGTCAGCTGCGTTCTACCAAATCACCGGACAATTCTTTCTCGGCACCCTGACTATTGGGCAATCCGGTTCGCGTAAGCACGCGCTCTTCGTTCCAAGACGCGCCTTTGTTTGCTCCCTTGTAAACTTTCCAGTAAGAGTCCGTTTTGCCCTCATGGACCCGCTGGTGACGCACAAGGGTGGAATGCTGGGTGAAACACTTGCCACACTGGGTGCAGGCGAACGGTCGGTAGCCGGTGTGGATCTGTTGGTGGGCCTTCAAGTTGGAGATCTTGCTGAACCCCTTCTGGCAGACCTCGCAGGTGTACGGCTTTTCCCCGCTGTGGATCTTCTGGTGGCCGGTGAGGTGGGAGTGCTCGCTGAAGGATTTGCCGCACTCGGCGCACTTGTACGGCCGCTCCCCGGTGTGTGTGCGGACGTGGTTGCTCAGATGCCCCTTCTGGCTGAAGGTCTTGTCGCACTGCGAACACTGGAACGGGCGGGCGCCGGAGTGCTTTCGACGGTGGCGCACCAGGCTGGAGTGCTGGCTAAAGCAGAGGTCGCACTCGGGGCACTTGTAAGGCTTCTCCCCGGTGTGAATGCGCTGGTGGACGATGAGGTTGGAGTTCTCGCTGAAGCTCTTTTCGCAGGTGCCGCATTTGTAGCGCTTCTCGCCCGAGTGGACCCTCATGTGGACCGTGAGGTGGGAGTTCTCGCTGAAGGCTTTGTGGCACTCCGGGCATTTAAAGGGGCGCTCGCCTGTGTGGATCCGCCTGTGGGCCTTCAGGTGAGAGTTTCTGGTGAATCCTTTCCCACACTCGCTGCAGCGGTACCGCTTCTCGCCCATCAGCATGAGCCGCTGCTTGCTAGGAACGCTGTAGTTATCATAGAAGCCTCGGTCATACTCGCTCTGGGTTGGCCTCTGGTAGTCCTTCATGAGGAGTATGGGGTGAGCAAGGCTACTCAGGTACTTCTCTATCTCCAGAGAGTTCTCGAGCGTGTAGTCCTGGGCCAGGGCCCGGTTAAGGGCAATGCTGGCATTAGGAAACAGCAACATGCTGTCTTCATCTGACCCGATCAGGGGCATTGGATGACCCAACTTTCCATCTTCTCCAGTGCGGAGAACTTCTGGTCTGCGACCATTTTCCAAATCTGTAGGAGTACAAAAGCATAGATACTGATAAAAATGAGTGCTGTGAAAATTAACGATTAATTCCTCGATTAATCGTGAATTTTTTTGATCGATTAAACTTTTTTTGATCGATAGTGCTGTATGTGTATAGGCCAATGTAGTTGGATCTGCATGTGCGTTATAATTAATCGAAATTAATTGATTATTCGATTAAAAAAAAATTTGATTAATCGAACACGAAAATTTTAATCATTACCAGCCCTAATAAAAATATACAAGGGAGTCAGCCATCCTCTGGAGGGATTTTAAAATATACTTTTTGATGGTTATCCAGTGAGAACATGGAGCCCTAAAGAGAACCTGTGCTTTACCCATGCAGGGCAATACAACAGGGTGACTTTAACCACTTGCTGCCCGGAGCAATTTCTTACATTTGCACACACATAACAACATCTGAATTTTTTGGCTAGAAAACAGCTCCAGACCTCCAAACAATGATCTATTTTCTGAAAGCGGAGGCCCTGTAGAATAATAACATGCTAGGTGCAATTTTTTATGTCGCAAGGTATTTGCGCAAATGTTTATCAAACCAGTATTTCTAGGATAAAATACACTCAAATGAAATTTCGTGCACAGAAACAGAATATAAAACCCAATTTTTTGGATAATATATAAAACAACGGGGTCACGCTCGGCAAATAGATACCAAACATGTCAAGCCTTAAAATTGCGTGCGCCCGTGAAACCGCAAAAAAACTACAATAACCAAAATTTCCCCATAGTTCTCCTTAGGGTAACGGGAGGACACAAACTAGCGTCCTCTTGTCACCCTAGGCTCAGTAGCTTGCAGTATACTGAGATGCCGCAGCAGGAGCGGATCCCGACATCGATGTCGAGATCCGCCCAGCTGCGTGAGTGACAGCTGGCTCTGCCTATCTAGAGGCAGAGCCAGCTGTACCCGCCCCCGTCCGTTCCGCCAGTCAGCACTGGCGGATCGGAGCGGGGAGGGGGGAATACAGCCCCTCCCCTGTCACGGCAGCCATGTTCTTGCTGTAACCACTTCCATCAAGTCAAGTCCCCTCCCCTGTCACAGCTCTCTGCCGGCAAAGGATCGAGAAGTGAGCGAACGCCCGTATGTGTTCGCTCACCTCCTAATCTACTGAGCCGACCTGTGACAGTCTCATTGTCACAGGTCAGCTAGAACTATGAGGCTGAGTGAAAATCACTCCCCTCATAGTTCTCCTTTAAGGTACACCTTCGGGATGAACTAGAATGCTGATTACGAGGCAGGTCTTCTCATCTAACGTCATTACCGAACCTCACAAATGCCCTTTTGGACGAATGGGCACAAATTCCTACAAACACCCTCCAAAATCTTGTTTTAAACCTTTCCTAGAAAAGTAGGAGGCTTTTAACCCAACAAAGGGATGGCCAACTCCATAATAATGGCCATGGTTTTGGAATGGGATAACCGGCAAGCTCATATAGGTGTGATGGTCAGGTATCCACGGAATGCTTACCATGAAATGTAACAGCTTTGGGGGGTTCCCCTGCAATGCAGAATCACGTTCATGTGATGGCCACAGATGGAGGAGACAGCCACTTACCGGTGATGTGATCGGTCACCTCCTCACTATCTTCAGATTGAGATTCAGGCTGGAACTCTTCCTTATCATCCTTCTTAAGTGATGCTTCTGGTGTATACTTGTCCTCCAGGTTTTCTTCTTTCACCACCACAACCAGTTTATGTGAAAGCGGAGACAAGGCTGCCAAACACAAACCATTGTACCCGGTGAGAACTGGAATATAGACACTTGAGAACAAAGATTAAAGCAAACAAGGCATAAAAAAAAAAAAAAAACTAAGAGAAGGAGACCCAACCACAGCGAGGATTCACAAGACCAAGAGGCAGATATTTTTAAGAGATGAAGGGAATTTTTTTTTTCACCGCTCTCTCTTAAATTGTTTTTTGAAGCAAGTCTGTGACAGGAATCCATACTCATAAAGGAAGAGACAGGTATGTGGAGAAAAGGGAAGAAAAAGTTAATTGGTGTTTTGCTTTGAGAGCTACAGATCCCGGACGAGCCCCCAAATGTTTCCCTTTGAACTACAGATCGCAAAGACCTGCCCCCAAAAATGTAAAGCTTGTCCCAAGGACGAGTCCAAATGTGATGCTTGGCAAAACCTTAAAAAGGAGAACTATGGGGTCAGGGCTTTTCCCCAAAGTTCTCCTAAGGGTAACAGGAGGACACAAACTAGCGTCCTCCCGTCACCCAAAGCTCAGTATACTGAGACCGCCGCAGCCGGGAAGGATGCCGACATTACTGTCTGGATCCACCCAGCTGCCGGATTGACAGCTGGCTCTGCCTATCTAGAGGCAGAGCCAGCTGTACCCGTCCCCTCCCCCGTCCGTTCCACAAGTCAGCGCTGCAGGATCGGACAGAGGAGGGGGGGGGATCTCTGCAGTGAGCTGTGAGTGACAGTCACGGCTCTCTGCAGGGACAGGATCGAGAAGTGAGCGAGCGACGGTATGTGTTCACTCACTTCCCGATCTATTGAGCCGACCTGTGACAGTTTCATTGTCACAGGTCGGCTAGAACTATGAGGCTGAGTGATTTTCACTCGCCTCATAGTTTTCCTTTACATGCTACTGGGTCAGTTTCCTTAAGCTTTACTGCAGAACCGGACAACAAATAGAAATTAAAGTTTTGCCAAGCATTACATTTGGGCTCGTCCTTGGGACAAGCTTTACATTTTCGGGGGCTGGTCTTTGGGATCTGTAGTCTAAAAGGGAAACATTTGGGGGCTTGGCCTGGGATTAGTAGTTCAAGCAAAACTTATGGGGGCTCGTCCGGGAGCTGTAGTTCTCAAAGCAAAACATTTGGGGGCTCGGTCCAGGATTTGTTGTCCAAGCAATTGGTCTCTGAATTTTGGTGAACTGGACCGAAACCCAAAGAAAAGTAGTAAAAGAAAGAGTCTGTAATGTCAGGCTCCTAGCACAAAACTCAAAGCCGCTGATTATAAATGTACATAGGTTCACCAAAAATGTATGTAAGGTTCTTCTACTTACCGTACCAAATGGGCCCTTAGACTGAAACAAAGTCTAAAAAGGATAGGACCCAAAAATCACAGCATCATCATGAAGGCCACAGTGGACCTCAACAGAACTTCTGTAACCACAAGAACAAGACTTGACAAAACCCTAATAAAAACCAAGAACCTCAAGATACATTTTCAGCAGAACATCTATGGAACGCAAGACCAAAGACTCCAGATTACATAACAAAAGTCATTGTTACACCAAGATAACCACGGTAAAGGGAAAAAGACCAGACACAGCAGAATCCAAATAAGCAAGAAACAAGACCAAGTTTTAACATAGACCTCAATGAAGAGTAGACATCAGCCCGTATTTAAAGGATTATCTAAACATCACCAGATCAAGACTTGAAGAATATGATAGAAAGACACCGAGATAGAATTCAATTTTACGGTACATACTTCAAGAAAAATGATCACCCAGTCATGCAAATCAAAATGTATTCACATCTCTCTTAAAGGAGAACTATGAGGGGGGGGGGGTGCTTTTCACTCACCTCATAGTTCTACCGACCTGTGACAATGAGACTGTCACAGGTCGGCTCAGTAGATCGGGAGGTGAGCGAACACATACCGGCGTTCGCTCACCTCTCGATCCTGTCACGGCTCTCTGCCGTGACAGGGGGAGGGGCTGGATTCCCCTCTCCCCGCTCCGATCCGCCAGCGCTGACTGGCGGAACGGACGGGGAGGGGGCGGGTACAGCTGGCTCTGCCTCTAGGTAGGCAGAGCCAGCTGTCACTCACGCAGCTGGGTGGATCCCGCCATCTACTTCGGGATCCGCTCCGGCTGCGGCGTCTGAGTATACCGCGAGCTGTATACTGAGCTTAGGGTAATGGGAGGACGCTAGTTTGTGTCCTCCCGTTACCCTAAGGAGAACTATGGGGAAAAGCCCTGACCCCATAGTTCTCCTTTAAGGATACATACCATACCTCCATAATAAATTGAAAAATCTTTACATCCATCTTTGCTCTAACATTAATAAAATGTGAATGGTTCCCAATCATAACCCTCCGCTAGCCAGCGGACAAGGAGAAGAACTCCCCCCACCATCAAATTGAATGGGCTCTTGAAAGTACAGCCTTGTGCTATGGCCACTCCCCATTTACCTTGACATCCCTAGGACCATCGAGAGCATAGAAGTGAACTGGGTTCCTTAACTGCCTCCTGTCCCTTCCGCAATTGGGGTTCCGGTGTCCCCAGCATAGATGTGGATGGGGGGGTCTGCTGGGTCGATCTACCATGACCCCTGGGAAACATTGCCCATTTCCAAGCACCTGCTGTCTGGTGAGTATTTGGTGCCTATTTTTGGGTTGCCCGATGTCCACTGGGACAGCCGCCTAGTATTGTTTTTGGACTTCGGCATATGATAACTTCGGTTATGGATTGTTTACAAAAATAAGTATTTGTATTAACCACTTCAAGACCAGGTGACCCCCTTCCTGGCCAGGCCATTTTTCAGTGTTCAGCGCTGCGGTACTTTGACTGACGTTTATTCCGTCATGCAGCGCTGTACTGAAATGAATTTTATACCATTTTTTGGGGACAGATAGAGCTTTCTTTTGGTGGTATTTAATCACCACTGCAGGTTTTATTTTTTACTATAATTAGGAAAAATTACAGAAAATTTTGAAAAAAAAAAGTTTTTTTTACATCATGTTAGGAAACATTTATTATTACCCAGTTTTTTTGGTAAAATATAAAAGACGGGGTCACGTCGGGTAAATAGACACCAAACATGTCAAGCTTTAAAATTGCGCGCACCCTCGAAATCGCATAAAACTACCATATCCAAAATTGGCCATAGGCGACACTTTAAAAGCTTTTACCGCTCATCAGTTTAGTGTTATCAGTGATTGATAGCCCTAGACTTATTGCTCTCACTCCGACGATATGTAACATGTGCACCGTAATGGGCGCAATCATCGTTTTTGCATGTATGCGCCCCCGTTTGCATGCGTGTATGTATGGGTGGCGACTTAAAACATTTTTTTTTATTCTTTTTTATGTGTAACTTTACATTTTTTTTCCTTTTTTTACTAAACTTTATTGCTATCACATACGAGGCTAATAAAAACTATGTGATAGCAAAATATGTGACAGGTCCTCTTTATGGAGACATCAGGGGTCTCCAAGACCCCTAATGTCACCTAGGACCCCCCTCTAGATAGGCAGAGCCAGCCCATGAAACCACAATGGAGACTTGGAACAAGCCCACCAAAAAGTTGACACACGATGGAGAAATAGCACAAAAGTCTCACCTCGGTCTTCAGATTCCGGCTCAGAGTAATACAATTCACCCTCCTGTTTTACTCTCACGGGGTGCTCGGGTTTCCGAGCGCGGCTGCCTGGGGATACATTACCAAGACATTGAGTTATTGACTATCGGTCCTACACACCAGTCAGATACTTCCATGATCATCATCTAGGAACCTATGAAGCTTATACACAGATTGAGGATATGAAAGTAGTTTTGTCATTCACACTGGATGCCTGGCACTCGCTGCCATTAAACCATGGCGCTAAGCGGCCTGTGCTGACTTCTCTAGTACCCTCGGGGGTTGGTATCTGATAGTGGTCATGACTGGTGGGAAGACTTAAAGAGTTAGTCCACTGATATCTGAAGGTTTAGTCTTAGCTGGATGCCTGTACTTTGAATTTTGGCGGGAATATGACGTCGTTGTGACGTCATAGGATCACTTTTTGGCATTGGGATTGGTCTTTTCACATGTAAGGATGAGTATAAGTACTTACCATGTCTGCCTGTAAATTCTCACTTGTTCTGCCTGATGAAGGGGATCCTGTGTGACCCCGAAACGTTCTACCTTGGAGTGCCGGTGTCCATCATTTCTTTATACTACTCAGACGGTGGCCATCCGTCGACGACTGACTCACCCAACCTATTACTATGGATTAGCGGTAAGGAGTGCAATGGGTACATGGACTTCAGCTGGATGCCTGACCCGCACGTCGATCCGTCACCCATCACGTTTCAATATCTCTGGGTTCCTGGTTCTGACTCCCACTCCTCCAGTTACATTCTCTACACATGAACCCTCTACTCTTCTCCCAGGGGTACATATTCTGTATTGTGCCCCCAGAGACCCTAGACTACAGCACAGCCACAGGCAGAAGCACAGACCCTTCACTCATTTGCCCAAGAATTGCCCTGGTAGTGGCTTGGACTAGCCATAGGGTGCTGTGGGTTAGCTGGCTGGACTGCCTATGGCTTAAGTTGCAACTAGTTTTGATGTCAGTAGCACTCTGCAGGACCTGGAGGTTCAGGCACTGTGGGTGGGCTAGCTGGAGGTTTGGGTGCTGTGGGTGGGCTTGCTGGAGGTTTGGGTGCTGTGGGTGGGCTTGCTGGAGGTTTGGGCGCTGTGAGTGGGCTTGCTGGAGGTTTGGGAGCTCTGGGTGGGCTTGCTGGAGGTTTGGGTGCTGTGGGTGGGCTGGCTGGAGGCCCAGGTGCTGTAAGTGGGCTTGCTGGAGGTTTGGGTGCTGTGGGTGGGCTTGCTGGAGGTTTGGGCGCTGTGGGTGGGCTAGCTGGAGGTTTGGGTGCTGTGGGTGGGCTAGCTGGAGGTTTGGGGGCTGTGGGTGGGCTTGCTGGAGGTTTGGGTGCTGTGGGTGGGCTAGCTGGAGGCCCAGGTGCTGTAAGTGGGCTTGCTGGAGGTTTGGGTGCTGTGGGTGGGCTTGCTGGAGGTTTGG
>NW_017308587.1:5021-6440 GCF_000935625.1 Nanorana parkeri | reverse complement strand
CGAGACGGCTGGCGCTTTGGGCGCTGTGGGTGGGACGGCTGGCGCTCAAACATCAGGCAGATCAACAGAGGCCGGGACATGAAGCCTACTCAGCAGAACTATTGTGGTATAAACCTCAGGACCAGTGTGGGGGGGCTTTTGTTCACGTCACAGCTACTCATCTCCCCCATATGACGGCTGGCGCTTTGGGCGCTGTGGGTGGGACGGCTGGCGCTCAAACATCAGGCAGATCAACAGAGGCCGGGACATGAAGCCTACTCAGCAGAACTATTGTGGTATAAACCTCAGGACCAGTGTGGGGGGGCTTTTGTTCACGTCACAGCTACTCATCTCCCCCATACAGGTCTATGGGAACGCAGCAGGACCTTGAAGCAGGTCAAATACACATCAATGAGCTCAACAGCATCTCAAGCCGATATCAAAAGCAAGCGGCATTTGTCCATGGACAGTCACCTCGTGTGGGCTCTGGAGGACATCTTGGTGACCCCTTTTCCCGAGGCATGTTGGGTTCACACTGGCCAATCTTCAGCAGGATGTCCGGGGCGAGAGACGGGCTACCTGAAACACATCAAACAATACACAGAATGAGCAGGCGGAAGGTTAAAGGTCATGTGAACCTCAATGGAGAGCCTGTCACCGGGGGGTGTCACGTCTAAAATTTACGGAACGTCATTATTTCATAATATAAGTCCTTAAGTCACCGGCAGCTGCACCGTGGCACGGGGAGGGGGTAAGGGGGGGGGGCTTTTTGTTACACCACCGGCTGGGATCAGGCGTCTATTATTCAGCTCCCACCATCACATGACCCGATACAGGTTCACCGCAACACTCCATCATCTACCAAACACTGAAATATCTGATTTCGGGTGGACTGGCCCTTTAACGGATGATCTGGGGACAGCAAGAGGAACGGCCAACCAAAAGACAGAAATCTCACACAGTGATCAGCCAGCCAGCCGTGCGTGTGTGTGTGTGCGCGTGTGTGCGAGGGGCACAGCTCACTTGTTGATTGGCTCTGGTTCTGGAAACGCTCTCCGGATTTCTCAATCTTCACAAGGAGATCCGGGTTGAGGATCCGGTACCCTGGGGACGCAGAAGAGGAAATCACTGGAGACAGCGGTCACAACATGAAGTAATCGTGCACTGAATGTCTTCCGCAGCTGTAACTGCTCCGCCCCTGCGGAACACAATCCACCTGCCTGGCTATATCACCCCTCCCATGACGGACATAATCCATCCCACTAGCTTCAATGCTGCACCCCTGCGGAACACAATCCACCTGCCTGGCTATATCACGCCTCCCATGACGGACATAATCCATCCCACTAGCTTCAATGCTGCACCCCTGCGGAACATAATCCACTTAACTGGCTACACAGCCCTCTCTCTTCTGACTCCCCCTCTCCCATTTTCTCTCTC
>NW_017308587.1:3425-3931 GCF_000935625.1 Nanorana parkeri | reverse complement strand
ATCTCTATACAGAGACGATGATCGGAGCCACCACAGCAGATGTAACACCTCGGCCCCACCCCCACAATGGCCGATCACTCCATCCAACTGGTCCTTACCGTCCCCGACAGCGAGCCGCGCGTCCTCTTCTCAGAACGCTTTTCCATCTGAAAAACAGAGTGAGTGTTAGCTCTTGTGTCTAGCAGTTCAGTGAGCCGCCTCATCAACCACCCCTCGAACAATCCTCATCCCCCCCAACAAAGTCATTGTATGTGAAGAGATCATAAGAGGCTGAGAAGGTCCAACAAATTCCCACCAAAATTCATCATCATGTGACATATCAGCTCCATGCCAATCTGCAACCCAACAGTCTCCGGTAACCTGGGCCAGGCCACGCCCACATTCACTGCCTGCCCTGACCTCTGCCCATTCGTGGTTATCCCGGTCTGCTGCCTGCCCTGACCTCTGCCCATTCCTGGTTATCCCGGTCTGCTGCCTGTCCTGACCTACAGCCTCTTGATCCGGGG
>NW_017308587.1:0-1092 GCF_000935625.1 Nanorana parkeri | reverse complement strand
CCCCCCCTTAGGGCTTAAGGATCAGTATAAAGCAGGGGTAGGAAACCTCAGCTCTCCAGCGGTGGTGAAGCTACAAATGCCTCTGCTTCTAGGAATCATGCCTGGGGCTGTCAAGAGTCCTGCAATGCCTCATGGGACTTGTAGTCCCACAGCTGGCATGCCGAGGTTGCCTACCCCTGGTATGCATGGACTGAGCAGGATTTGTCAGCAGCTGGTTAATATAACGCATGGTTGTATCCTGAGCGGTCCATGTACACTGCTCCCCATTCCTTAACCCCTGATGAAGGGGCGGGGTTCTGGCACACGAAACGCGTTGGTTTTTGTGATGCGGCGCTCCAGCCTTGGTTCTGTTCATAGTGGTGAACACAGCACAGTAACCCCAGCAACAGCATAACAGGCACTCCCCGCATACCCGCAGCCAATTCCGGGGACAAGCAACAGGTTCACTTTAATGAGGAACCCCCCTCCGCATACACCCCGCTTTCCACTGCTGATCTCCTGCAGCCTCTTCCTGTCTACACGCACTCCAGTGATGGCTGCCGGGCATTTCTCAGGGTCGGCTTCCTGATGGTGGGAGCAGGGGACCATGCTCGTGTAATGTGTGTCGGAAAGGGCCACTTGTAGTCTCTATCTGTGTGACAACACAGGAGCACAACTGGGAGAGGGGCAGAGCGTTGTCACCCCATGGCAGGAAGTGCCTGAACACAGACTATTGCTGCACAATCACCAGGGATTCGTTTATCTGAAAGCTGCAGATTTCAATGTAGAAAGTAACATCGGCATGTTGGAGATTAAATGATGACATTTTAGCCATTTCATTTGTATCAACTTTATTTATTACAGGCATTTACATAGTGCCCATTCACATCAGGCCCCGCCCCCAAGGAGCTTGCAATCAGTGAGACAGTATGCTTTATTCATCGGCCTATTACAGACAAGTCACATGGTTCATGTTGTATGTTCTATGATTCTAGACAAGGGGGCGCCCTCCGTCTTAGCGTCCCAATCCGCTATGGACATCGAGGAGAGCAGCAGTGGGCGGTCTTTATTGCTGGAGGGGGGCGGAGACAAGACCAGTCACCCTGCACAAGA
>NW_017308586.1:174025-174755 GCF_000935625.1 Nanorana parkeri | reverse complement strand
TGGAACAGGTAGAGACAGCGAGGTAGTAGATTCATTTTGAAAAGGGCAATTATGCCAAACCAAGTGTGATGGAGGTTCATCCATGTGAGAAGTGTATCCTCAACAGTGCGTAGTAAGGGGGCGTAATTCAAAGAGTAAAGGTCCGCTAGGTCTGGGATGCGGACACCCAAATAAGTAATGTGATCTGATTTCAGCGTAAAGGGGAAGGAGCCACTCACGCAGTCTGCCTCAGCTTGGGGCAAGGAGACATTCAGTAGTTCACACTTCTGCAGGTTCACCCGATAATTGGACATGCGACCAAATAGCTTAAATTCCTCCATCAGGGAGGGGATGCCCACAATGGGGTTTGCAAGGTACATAAGCAAGTCGTCCGCATAGAGACCAAGTTTATGCACTTGGCCACCTATCTGAAGTCCCCGAATGGAGTCATTGCCTCTAATAGCATTAGCCAGGTGTTCCATTACCAAAATATAGAGCAGGGGGGAAAGGGGGCAACCCTGCCTGGTGCCATTATAGATCGGAAATGGAGCTGACAAATTCCCGTTGACCCGTACCCTAGCATAGGGCCGGTGATACAATGCCATGATCCTATCAACAAATGCCGGAGGAAGACCCAGGTGCAGAAGAGAAGCCTCTAGGAACGACCAACTGACTCGGTCGAAAGCTTTCTCCGCATCTACAGAGAACAGACAAAAGGGCTGTCTGTGGGATCGAGCGTAATGAATCAGAG
>NW_017308586.1:133515-170643 GCF_000935625.1 Nanorana parkeri | reverse complement strand
CGACTTGCCGTTCTGGCGTGCTACTAAATGAAAGGGATAACACCAGCGGTAAGCGATGTCCCGGGCACGAATTAAAGTTAATGGCATCCTCTCAGATCCCATACAGGTTCATAATGGCACACGTCAAGGCTGCCCACTCTCCCCGTTCTTATACATACACGCAATGGAACATCTGGCAGTAGCAATCAGAAATAACCACCTTATCAAGGGAGTGACTTTAGGCCCCCGGGAGTTCAAATTGGGACTGTTCGCGGACGACCTGCTGCTATACATATCCAACCCTGGTGATGCCTTTCCCGCACTTATGCAGGAATTTCAAATTTTTGGCACTTTAAGTAATTTTAAGGTGAACACGCACAAAACCGAAGCCCTGAATGTCACTTTGGATCAGCAGGAGGTCATCCGTATGCAGTCTTCATACCCCTTGCTTTGGCAGACACAAGCCCTGAAATACTTGGGTGTTCTCCTGTCATCTAACCCTGGACTCCTTTATGATTTAAACTATAAACCACTGTTGTCCTATATCTCCCAAAAGCTCAAAACTTGGCTCACAAAGTCTCACTCATGGTTTGGCCGTATGGCTCTGTACAAAATGGATATCCTACCGAGATTGCTCTATGTGTTCCAGACCGTCCCCATCAATTTGCCCAAATCTTTCTTCCGCTCCCTTAAGATCGGTTTAACACACTATATATGGAAGGGCAGAAGACCGCGTGTCAGATATGATATACTGAAACAGGAACCATACCGCACTCCTTACCGGGATTTCCACTTGATGAAGATGGGTGCTCGAAATGACTGCGGATGGCACCGCCACACATGAACAGTAGAAAAATGTCACCAGCACACAATGAGTTGAAAAAGCAAAATATTTTATTGCCAGTAGCTGTATCTCATTGGCAAGCGCTTTCGGGGCCTCGCAGGGTCCCCTTCATCTCTAAGATATGATATACTGACTCGCCCCAAACGAGATGGGGGTGTCGGTCTGCCACACATTGAGTACTACTATATGGCCTCCCACTTGACGAGACTTCTAGATGTTATTTATAACCCCTCGCATAAAGACTGGGTCCAATCGGAGCTCTCGTTAAAGGGGATGCCGACCTCCTCCCTCTGCTGGATTGCCCCCTCCTCTAGACCCGGACAGCTCTATCTACCAATCGCCGTGCCTCCCCTTCTCTCTTTATGGGACGGTTTGATTAAAAGCAGACACATATCAACTCATGATGGCCCTATGACCCCTATCTTGTCCAATCCTAACTTCCCCCCGGGATGCTCAGGGCCCTCCTTCTTACACTGGTCCGCTGGCTCCCCTGCATATTTATTTTCCGCTCTCACCCCCTCAGGTATGAAACCACTACTCTCCCTCACCGTACCAGAGGAAAGAAGACCTGGTAACTGGTTAAGCTACTTCCAACTTAGAGACTTCTACCTCTCGACCTGTAAACACTCCGACCCACACAGACCCCTCACGGCCTTTGAATCAATCTGTGCGCAACCCTTGGGCCCTCTTCACACGATCTCTACTCTATACAATCTGATTCTGACAATTACTGAGGACACTGTCCCACCTTTCATGCAGGCATGGGAAAGAGACCTTGGCTGCTCCTTTTCTGAGCAAGATAAACTCAAAGCCTACTCGCTGACCCACAAACTCGCCATGTCCAGCTCCTCCCAGGAATGCAGCTACAAAGTACTCACTAGGTGGTACAGATGTCCACACCTTCTACATAAATTTTCCCCTACCATTCCTGATACCTGCTGGCGTTGCAACTCGGCAACGGGGACTATGCTGCATGTATGGTGGGACTGTGCCAAGTTAAGGCCCTTCTGGACCAAGGTGTTCGATACATATCACAAAGTGACGGCCACTGACCCGCCGCGCACGCCTCAGGCTGCGCTCCTTTCCATTCTTCCGGGATCCTTTAAATCCATAAAAAAGGACCTGCTACGATACTTCCTTACGGCCGCCAGGGTCCTCATCCCCAGACACTGGAACACTAATATAGCTCCCTCAATCAAAGAATGGGTTTTGGAACTGAATAGGATTATGCATATGGAAGAATTGACCGCCCAACTATATGACAGATATCCCCAATTCGCAGCGCTATGGACGCCCTGGATCCTCCAGGTGGACATATGTTTAGAGTAACATCCCCAACGCCCCCGCCCCCTCCCTAGGGCGTGGATCGCTCCTTCCTCTACCCATTAGGGCACGGTACCTCCCAGGCAGGCTTCCCCCTACCCCACACCCCCCTCTACACCCTTACCTCTGCTCTTCCCATCCACCCCGCTTTCTCCTTTTTCTCCTTTCCTCATTCATCCCTCTTATTTCTCTTATTTTGGGTGCTCCTCACCGCTCTTACCGATCTCAGGGGCTCATCGCTTTACTGGACTCCTCATCCACAACGCAGTTGCACAGCCACACGTGATGCTCATAAACGCGCTCTGAAAACACCACCGTTAGGGTGCTATACACCTTTCAGGTTGATAGCCTCCAACTGATCCGTAGATCCCAGAAGCGTGCATGCACATCACGCTACTCTACCGCGACTGAAGAGCCGGAGAGCTCATTCACTTACATGTGCCTCCTTCCCTCACTTCCAACACCCTCTACCCGATGAGCCTCGGGGCATCTCCCTTTTGCATTGTAATGTAACTTATAGATTTTATTTTCATGGAAAAAATTGCTCTTATTACATCTCTGGTTTATATTTTTGCTATGTAATACCTTGTCCCTGTAATGTACAATCACATGTAACCAAACAACTGATGACAAGTATCTGTTCAATAAACTCTTAATCTTTAAAAAAAAAAAAAGGTTAACAGTCCCTCCAGAAGGGAGCCACTCACTAGTTTATTAAACTTTATCAGCTATTATAGCCATGGAAATATGCATATAGCAGTGGAGATTAGCATCATTTTATTCTAAGCTGAAAAAAGTCCTTCTTTGCAGCATATTCTCTGCTACCAAATAAATAATGGGTGTCCCCATAGTCTTGATGGGATACACAACACAAAGTTTATGGTTTTGCATCATTAACAACATACATGTCAAGATGTAAATGAAAATACAGGTTTTTGTGGCCTCTGTAGCATTAATAAACTCTTCTCTTTGCTTAGAAATAATTTTTAAAACGTGCAGTTAGTTGAAAGCGCTGTTATTCACAAATGTTCCAAGTAACATCCAATACTGCTTCTATTGCATATGACAAAAATACTGTAATTGCAAGCTGTGCAAATGACTAGATGCTCTCCAAATACAAAACCCAGTGCCAAGTGAATACATTAGATTGTTATATTAATTAGGTTACATTGAGTTGGGAAGAGAAGAAAACATTTTTATGTCTAAGCAGGCAGCATACAGACTGCTTTCTCTTTTTGAATGAGATGGCTGAATATAATCATGCTGGAAAGCTGAGTGAAGGGCTGGAAATAGCAGGGCTTATTTTAATGGGATTTCTGGCTCTGGGCCCCAGCTGCTCTGCACAAACCTGCTTCCCTCTCACTGTGAGTTAGCAGTGAGCCTGTGTGTGTGTGTTCTCTCTCCAGTAATGACTCTTATTTCCTAACATGGGGAAAAATTGGAAAGCAAATGTATTCCAAGGCAGCTACAACCCTTGTACTCTGCACAGTCAAGAGGAGGGGGTGCTTCAAGTTAACCTGGCTGTTTGCATTTGTAAATGATTAATAGGTCTGAGGTATAACAAAAGCTGATCAACATAGTGGTACTCTCTTCTGCTTAGGGAGATCCAAATCATTTTTTTTTTACATTACTAGTGTAAAATTAGAACAAATATAAATATAGGACCCTGAACCTGCAATCTTGTGAGTTACCTTTAATTACAAACGTTAGTAACCTACACATAACAACTGTTAATATAATATACACATAGTGTCTGATTACATAAATGTTATGTTCTGCAGCTATTTATACACTGGGTTTGCCTAACTGAACATCTTGGTAAACAGTAAACTCGGGTTTAGACGAGCATGTGAAATACAGTTGTTTGTCCAATGTGCATGTCCTCCCATATGAGCAGTCTGGCAACTTCTGAGTGCTCACCTGAGGGTGACCCTGCAGAGCCCACCATAGAATCTCTATGGTGGGCTCTACAGGGTCACCCTCAGGTGGGCTGGTCACACTCCTTACCTGTCCGCCTCTTCTTCCTCCATCTTCCCTCCTCCGTCCCTGGGCCCACTCCCTCCTCCGCTCCTGGGCCCACTCCCTCCTCTGTCGCCGGGCCAGCCTCCTCCTCAGTCACCGGCCCCACCTCCTTCTCTGTTGCTGACCCCGGGCCCCGCCTCCTCCTCTGCCGGATCCCGCCTCCTCCAACGCCGCTGCTGGCTCTCACTGACTCAGCAGCGGCTGTGGAGACGAACGCAGCACTGCCCAGATCACTGACAGTGATCTGAACAGAGGCGCGTTCGAAGCCATAGCAACCCAGGCGGCCTGCACGGCATCAGGGGGGTGTCCTGGCCGGGCCCCCCTGTGCCCGGGCCCCATAGCGGCCGTCTGGGTCTCTATGGCGATTTTTACGCCACTGACACTAAGTTACTACACACTTGCTGTTGTTTAAGCACTTTTCCCATATTTCTGAAGTTAAGGGTCAAGGCCCTCTCTAGATGGGGCAGAGGAGTTTGAATACTTGGTCTACAACCATTATATGCCTTTTATTTGCTTACTATGTCCTTACTTACCTGTATTTTGTCTTTATGTACTGGTACATATGTATGTCTGCTTCTACTCCCTTCTTCCTTCTAATACCTAAACCTCCAGTGTTTTCACCAATTACCTGTTTAGCCTGTCATTGAATTCCACTGCTCCAATGCTCCACGAAACTAGCTGGGAATGAACGCTCCATTTTTAAATATGTAGTCCTAACAGCCTAATATTTTTTTTGGCAGAGCCGATTTTTCAAGCCATCTGCCTTTTCTTAAAGGATAATTAACCCTTACTTTTTTATTGCATATATCTACTGCTAGCAAGCAGTAGATATATGCAAAAACATTTTTAAAAAGTCACCAAAAAGGTTATTACTTGCCGGTGTCTCTGCTGCTTGCTCCAGTCCGAAGATCTGAAAAATTATCGAGCGGCCACAAAGGATTATGGGACGGGCACATGCACAGTAGAGATCTTTGGCCGGGAGAAGAGGAGAGACATAGGGTAAGTCAATCCAAGCACCCTGGCAGCATGCACGTGCACAGACTCCACGGGACAGGAAGACACAACAGTCAGTGCTGGATCATAGACCGGCACCAGTGCTGGAGGGATTGCTGAAAACTGCTGGAAAGAAGAAGATGATTGGATCAAGAGGCAAGTCAAGATGTAAGTCCTTAAAGTAGCATGGGGGGTGTATCCATTAATGTCACTTTAAGATGATGAAGTCTTTGCTCTAGCCTTTTATAATTCTCTTTAAGTGAGGACACAGCATCCTACAAACCTCCATCTCTCTGCACTGTTAAGTCTTGTTCACACCAGATGCAGGAGGGGGCGGACCATCGAAGTGAATGGCTCGTAGCCATGCCCTCTGGTCGCGATGCGATCGGCTGCACGGGATCGCCAGGCACATTATACCTGTGGTCCGGTCTGAACAAAATGCTGCAAGCACTATTTTGTTCGGACCAAACCGCAGTCATAATGTGCCTTGTGATCCCGTGCGGCCGATCGCATTGCGGCCGGGGGGCGTGGCGACGGTGCCATTCACTTCAATGGACTGCTACACCCCCTCCTGCCCCACAACATAGTGAGCCGACCGCAATGCGATGCATTGTGTTCTGGCCAGACTCGGACCGGAACGCACTGCATCTGGTTAGTGCATTCCCTGATCTTTTAAATATCCACCCTGACAATGTTAATGTCTAACTTCCCTTCATCTATCTTCCCCATCAGAGATTTATGACTAGCTTTATTTATGTTTAGGACTCCAGCAAGGGTTGGTTTTGCTGCATCAAGTGAAGGTAAAGCATTCTGTTTCAATACCTCTCGGTAAGAATGTGCTGGTGAGGATCGCAGAGATTGCGGCGGAGAAGTCTCTTGATCGTCCTCCTAAAAGAGTTCCAGAATAGAGAGCGAAGAGATGTCTTAGGCCAGCATGGATGGTCAATGTCTGGCGTGGATTGCTGGAGTCTCATAAGCGCTACAGAGAAGTGCAACTGTTCACATTGTCTGTTTATACACTCCCACACTTTGTATATAATATAGTATGTCTGTGTAATTACTGTACGGGTTTGTGCAGGGGATATCTTAGTGTGCTGTGCACACTCCCCTTCCTTTCCCTTCACTTATTTACAAAACTCCTAGTATTATTATCCAAGAATGCAAGGCGTTCCACGAATGAACAAGGGTGATCATCCTCCATTCACAGAACATGAACACCTTGCATTCTAAAAAAATACAAGGAGTTTTCTGAAAGGGCAAGGAACGGGAAGGCAAATGGGGCAATCCCTTCATAGTTACAGCCACATCTCTTCAAACGTATCAAATATTTTTATAAGATCAGTTGACCATACATGTACAGTTTTTTTGCTATTCCACTGTTATTAGCCAGGAAAATGCCGGGATTATCTTATGGGTATTTTTATCTGTCTCCAGACATATATCAAATCTGAAGCTAATACTCACCAACCATCCTCTATCGAGTCAACATTACAAAGCAGAATTTCTGGAGACTGCCATTAATCACAATCTGATTCGGGAACATATCTCCTGTCTGAGAAGCAGAACTGTCACTTTTATTATCTCTCTAGTCAACACAGAATACATGTTACTATTTTAATACCTGTGTCTATATTTAGGCAAATGGCAACTGCTGTGGTGGGTGAAAGAAAGATGTGTGCTACTTTTAAACCAAGGCTCAAATGAATAATATAATTGCAGGATTTAGTATTAAACTACGTACACTCTATTAACAAGAGGAAGATAGACAATAATGCCTACATGTAATAAAGCAAAGTGAAAAGGTCTCTCTCCTCTAGCATCAATCAGAAATTATCTTTTATTCTTCTGACATTAGGCTGGTAAAAGGGGAAATCTGATACGGGAGTCTGCACATCATTGTTCTTTACACTATGTGGTTATATAAAGGTCTATGTATTTTAACTCATAGTGTGCCATATAATGAGTACTAGGCCAATGAACTCCTTTGAGGTATGTGTCAACACAGTTTGATTTCCATTCACAGTTAAAGTAAACCAGTCATTAGAGATATATGCAGGCTGCCATTGTTGACTTCTCCTTCCGAAAATACCAGCTGCCTGGCAGTCATTCTATCTCGCTACAATATTTCCAGTTATTAATTCAGAACAATAATGTAGATGAAGACTTCTGTTTTTTCTTGACTAATCTGCATATTTGTTGCAGGTCAGCGATTCAAGAAGTATTGGTTCTGGGGGTACAGTCCAACGGTCTGTCAACTAGAATTTCCAGAAGGAGATCCGCAACTGAATCTCTTGTATTTCTCTCATGACAGGATTAATTTGTGGGCAAACATTGCTACCTGGGTCATGTGGATGCCCCTTCTTTTTTTTTTTTTTTAAGCAAGTAATTTTTATTGAAGAATTTTCAATAATACAAGCATACAAAGCAGGCTTAATCGCAGAGTTACAACAGTGTCAGCGACTAAAAGTCCTGTAGGACATGGGAAAGTAAGAATACATTACAATGTGACAGAGAATACAAAAAATCCAACAGACAATAAATAATAAAATATAACACAGATATAGCGCATGTATTACACTAATGCATTTTCTGAACCAGTGCACATCCCTCCAGTTTGCTTACCCCCTGGGCGTAGTGTGGGGCTGACTCCATGCCTAGTAAGTAGACCTGGTAGCGGGTGGATTGTTGTTAAAGGACGTTCAGGGGTCCCAGGGTTGAAGTAAGGTTTGCTTCAAGATACCATTTAGTGTCTTTAAAAAGTGACATCAACTCTTGGAGCTTTACTAAGGGGGGAAGCTCCTAGCTTAGAAACATGGGCCAGGTGGAGAAAAATCTATCAGTGTGGGTATAGTTGTCTCGGGCGTCAAGTTTCTCCAGGGACATCAACTTATGTAATAATTTTTTCAGGCCTGCTAAGGAAGGAGGAGTAGGTGAGAGCCAGCTCGTAAAGATAGCCTTCTTAGCAGCGATAAGGCATATGTGTTCCCAGCGGGATGGTCGTTTGGGCGCTGGTGACATAAAGGGGTTAACTACATGAAATAGGCAGAGGGCCGGGTCAACAGATATATGGGTGACGCCCCTTTTATTAATTGGATTTTAGTTCAGCATCAGATGTTGACATTATCTAGAGGAGTCTTCATGCAAATGCAGTCTGCTTGGAACACCAACTCTTTTAGACTGACACCCACCCATCAAGGCATTTTCTGCCAAGAGCCAGTCCACTGCTTGTATTGGGGCTGAGGGCTCTTAAGAAAATTACTGAGACAGGGTGCTGTAATATTTTAAGGAAGCTATGTAAAGCACCCTGCAGGCCCCTCCAAAAAGCCTGTCTGAATTGTATAGAGAAGCGCAGAGACCCAATGATGATGTTGCTGGGGCTAAAATAAGGTATGTGATGAAAATGTTTGTATTTCAAAATTAGTTTTATTAAAGGGCAAGGAGGAACCAGGCAAAGCAAAATATAAGCAGATAAACTGTCAGCCTCTTCTTTCATAAACATAAACAAACGAGAGTGATACTGTAATAATCTAATTAAAAAACAATAGTCCTTCCATGCAACCAATACTTTCAGTCTGAGAAAATCATACATATATAAGTAATTCTAAGAATTTAAGTTACAAAAATATGTATTTAAGAATCTGACTAAGAACACAGATAGTGTGTATAAGCCTCAGCCGACAGGCTGTAAGTCCTCCCTGGTTTACGTGTTTCAGAGGCCACGCCTCCTTCTTCAGAACCAATGGCTTATACAGGTGAAACTCGAATAATTAGAATATAGTGCAAAAGTAATTGCAGTAAGTGCTGCAAAAGGGGCCCAAACCAAGTACTGAGTACATATGCATGCTTGTCTTTTCAGAGGTCCGATATTGTTCTATGTACAATCCTTGTTTTATTGATTGCATGTAATAATCTACTTTTTTGAGGTTGTGGATTTGGGGTTCTTGGGGTTTTCATGAGCTGTAAGCCATAATCATCACAATTATGACAAATCACGGCTTGAATTATCTTGCTTTGCATGTAATGAGTCTATCTCATATATTAGTTTCACCTTTTAAGTTGCATTAGTGAAATAAATGAACTTTGCACGATATTCTAATTATTCGAGTTTCACCTGTACACACTATCTGTGTTCTTCGTTTGCCCATCTTTTCTATATGCCTGCTAATTCCATTTGCTTGTAAGTATGGTTTTAGCTGTTTTTATATCGTTACATTAAAAAGTTTTACACAATGGAGGCGCTCTCTTTGTCTTCTATTTCAGTTCTTTGGTTGCCCTAACCAGCGGGAGCTGCCTTGAGAGTGTATCACATTGCATTTCCACACAGTTACAGGTACTAGCGCTTGTGCTATTTACTTTTCTACCATTTCTGATGGGCTCCAGGCTGTAGAGTGGTGGCAAAGTAGAGAGGTCCTGGTGTACTGGTTTCTGTGCATAGTGCTTCTGGACAGATATTTAAAGTGACACTAAACTCAGGAGTTAAACCCTAAAAATGCATTTAAGTACTTTACCTATTAACAAAAATGTTGCTTATTTGTGCATCAGCTTCAGATCCTCAAATCATCTCTGAATTCACGCTGACACTGTCCTTCCTTCTGGTGGGTGGCTACTTTACAACACGCACATGGACCATGGGGAACAAAAGTAGCCACCCTTCAGAAGGAAGGACAGTGTCAGCACCAATTCAGAGATGATTTGAGGATCTACAGTTGAGTGGTGCACAAATAAGCTACAGTATTCTTAATAATTAAAGGAGAACTATGAGGTGAGTGCTTTTCACTCACCTCATAGTTCTAGCCGACCTGTGACAATGAGACTGTCACAGGTCGGCTCAGTAGATCGGGAGGTGAGCGAACACATACCGGGTTCGCTCGCCTCTCGATCCTGTCACGGCTCTCTGCCGTGACAGGGGGAGGGGCTGGATTCCCCTCTCCCCGCTCCGATCTGCCAGCGCTGACTGGCGGAACGGACGGGGGAGGGGGCGGGTACAGCTGGCTCTGCCTCTACATAGGCAGAGCCAGCTGTCACTCACGCAGCTGGGCGGATCCCGTCATCTACGTCGGGATCCGCTCCGGCTGCAGCGTCTCAGTATACCGCGAGCTACTGAGCTTAGGGTAATGGGAGGACGCTAGTTTGTGTCCTCCCATTACCCTCAGGAGAACTCTGGGGAAAAACACTGACCCCATAGTTCTCCTTTAAGGTACTTGAATACATTTTTTAGATTTAACTCCCGAGCTTAGTGACACAAAGTTCTTAATGAGCACCAGCTATATGCTAGCTTATGATACATTTCTGGGACTTCCTTGGAAAGATCTCACCAGAATTTGCAGTTCTGTCAAATTGCCATAGCCAAATAATAATATTCTTCTCTAGTCTCTGTAATGTAGACAAAACAAACAATAAGTTAGTCTGGCTAAATCTGACCTGGAGGGCAAAATGGAGAGATATGCCCCCACCTTTCCATTTAATTGGCCGTGTGTGTTGTGTATAATCTATATGTTTTTTGCTTTTATGCTTGATTAGCAAACATATTTATTAAAATTTATCTTATCAAAAATGTCCCTAATGAAATGGCCAAAACTTGCTTAATTGACTCCTATAATACAAGTATTCTAAGTCCAAGCATTTATTAAGGAACCCCTGTGGTCATGCTAGAGAAGTCTCTCTCTTCGCCATCCTGGAACAATCACAATTATCTGAGCTCTTTCGTTTTTGATCTTGTTAGCCTGAAAATCAAGATCAAAGGAAAAAAGGCACATAAAGGTCCAATGAATCTATCTCATTTTGTCAGTCTTGTGGATTTAAGGAACAGAATTTATAAAACTACCAGTCATCATTCTAAACAAATGTGAAAAAGTACACCCCATTTCTGAATGATATTCTGAAACATCTGTTTGGCAGACACCATTTTCCTGGAGCAACGTTCTACCTTCTTGCTTGCTTTCAAATTCGGAGAACCTCTGAGATAACCTGCTAAGACTGACAGAATCTATTCTGTTGTGTATTAGACTTCTTGTCCCTCCTTTTTGCCAAACTGCTGTCACATTGTTTACTGTCACAGTAAATTCAAGTACTGCAACCAGAAGCTGTGTCTGGGACAATGCAAGCTGGTAATGGCACTACCGCACCCAGATCTGAAGATATAGTGTAGAAAATTCAAATGCCGATACATCACCGGTGGGAGAAACAAAAATCAATTGCCTCCATTACCTCTAGCGCATGTTGCTTTAGAAGGACACCAAGTGACTTTCCTCCGTACGGCTAGTGCCACTGAGCCTTGTATACTTCTCTACTTCTGCCACTAATGCAAGGGGGATAATAAAAACATTGAAAATGTCACGGCAGGAAGGGCCTTTTTTCTATTTTTTTGTTGCTATCCACTAGTGTATCAGAAGAGCTGTTTAGGATATCATCATTCAATAAACAATGCATTTCTGTATAAAACAACACACCTCCCAATTGACCCTCCTTTGGAGGGAGTGACTATCATTTGGAACCAAATCTCTCTCCCCCTTTCGTCATTAGTTGTCCCTCTTTTTGGTCTAATGTGTAGATATCTATGCAAAGGTACTATTTAACTACAAAAAGTGTTATTCTGTACTAAAAAGATTTATATTAGTAAATTAGTAGATTATTAAAAACAATTCTGAATTTAGTCATCATTTTTGGCATATAAATTCTTAATGGTCAGCAAAACTGGGGGTGTGTATCAGGTACCTGAATGGAGACCCAACTGAGAAGGAGGCTACCTGTGCACCTCTTGTCCCACACCTCTGGAGGTGGTGACAGGGGATGTAAGAACGGGGAGGCACGGGCGCCAGTAATGGTGGCTGGCTGGGTTTTGTAGATGCGCTTGAGTGTGTTGGACCAGCTGGAAAGTCTGGATGGCACCGGGATCTCTCAGAACTGGATGAGGTGTGGAGCCGGAGAAGCACTGGCTGGGTGGGAGCTGGCTCAGAGTACTGGTCAGACGAGGCACCAAGTAGCAAGCCAGGAGTGAAGTCAGGTTCAAAGACAGGGTCATACATGGGAAGCAAAATCTTGAAGTGCTGAATCGCAGATCAGGAGCAAGGTCAGGAATCGTAAGCTAGGATCATACACAAGAGAGCAGAGGGTCGCGCTGCCAAGTGGAAAGGGGGAAGGCAGAGTGAATGGTCACAAGTGATCGAGGTTTGGGTGCTTATTTAGCTTCCCAGACAAAATGAGCACTTAACACTTGCAGTGCGGGGGTAGCCCCACTGCAAGCATTATTTTTTTTTTTGCCCAGAGCTCTTGTTTAACCTGGTAGAGCAAAAAAAAAATATTGCCTTTTTTTGTATGTGTCTAAATCTGATGTAGTGTTTTACCAAGCAACAGATATAAATATAGTGCATTGGTGCTTTCACTATTATACCAGCTATTTTCATCTTTAGAGGATCCTACGGTAGGCCATAAACCTAAATTGCCTTTTATATCATGTATAATATAAACAGCACTCTGGCTTTTGAAATGTTGTTCTTTCCTCACAGCCATCAATCATATTTCAATTTTGAGATTTGTATTGCTATTTTCCATTAGAAGTACTGCCACTATGGTAGTTGAGGTGCAATGTCCGACCTTAATTATCAGTGTCTCAAATAATTGCTTGTACGGAAGCATATTCAAACCTGCACTGAAAAATGACAGTTGTAAAATGTAAATTTGCCCTGGGGCAATTAGGAAACTATTGGACAATGCAGGCATGCTTTTATAAAACATATTGATGCTAGATATAAAGAGCTGAGTCATCTGAAAGCAAGCTTATGATAACTACTCATACCTACGTAGTATTCATTTAGTAAGGGAGTGCAAAGCCACAATCGGTTTTAGCATAGTGGATGAATCCATGTCATGTTTGGTTGCTAGGGGTCACTGCACTTTTCACACAGTCTTTGCACTTGCATTACCTTATTAATTAAGACTGTTAATTGTTTTTTTACAGTATTCTAAATACAAAAAAGAAATGAGAATGAAATGAACATAATCTAAACACTAAACAAACTAAGAAGATTTAACAGACACACGCCAGATCTGACAGCTTGCTGTAGTGGCTATGGAATGTAACCTGCCATGTACAGTATACATGGACTGCTTGTTGATTGCTTAATAAAAGCAGAACACTGCGCTGACCTAATGGGGAACAAAAATAGGTCTGGAGCAGGTGGCAAAGCATGCCTTGACCAATCAACAGGCAGTCCCAGGAAAGGTTGTCCTTTTGAATAGTGACTGGGTTCATCAAATATTTATTTTGGTTTCTATTTATTGGCAATGTGTCCAGCCTGAGGATTTTAGAGACAGGTTGATATTTTACCTCAAAAGGCACCAGGCTTATGAGAAACATATGAAAAAGCATACTTTCTAAATGTCTTTACAATACAAAAATACAACTGCGGAGCTAGCAGTGACAGCTAGCTCCGCTCAATAGTTTCCTATTGTCCGGTGGCTCTGCTGCTGTAAAAAAAAAAGAAAAAAAAACTCTCCCGGGCGCTCTGGGAGCCTCCCGCATGCGGTGGGCGCATGCGCAGTTCGGATTTTCGGCCGGGAGATGAGGAGAGACGCAAGGTAAGTCTATGGACGCGTGCACCCGCATGCAGACACCGTGGGATCGGAAGTGCCAGCAAGGACAGAGGAGTCAGCGCTGGATCAGAGAGCCGCCGCAGCGTTGGAGAGAAGGCTGAAAAGGACAGGAAAGAAGAAGAAGATCGGATTAAGAGACATAATTTAAGGTAAGTGCTGACATTAACATTGGGGGGAGAGGAAAAAAATCCTTTAATGTCACTTTAAGGCCTCATTCTCACGTAAACAGACGATCCCAGGAGGGACAGGTGCTGCGTGTGATTGCGCGCAGCAGCCTGTTCTTCCCTATAGCCGTTCGCTGTCATACGCACACCCGAACTGCATATGCGTGGGGGTACGGGTGTCCTGTCTACGTCCAAGTGCAGACATCGGGACCCGCAGGGATGTGCAGTTCGTGTGTGAGTATGACAGCGCATGGCCGCGTCCTCCCTTAGGAAAGAACAGGCTGCTGCGCGGAGTCATGTGCAGCGCATGTCCCTCTCGGGATCAGCAATTTACGAAAATGCATGCCGCACGGACGTGTACACCCTCTGTGAGCCCGTGTGAATGAAGCCAGAACTACTAGTAAGGGCTAAGTTTACGTTTCAGATCATGTTTCCTGTTACACCCATATTTAGGGTGTAACATGAAACATAGTCACATCGCAACCCCACCCAAACCATCACCACCACTTCACCTTCATCACACTAACTAGAATTGAAGGGTTCTTCTCACCACAGGATTTTGTAAACATTTGAATTTGGTGGAGCCATGCACAGCTGCATCCTTTGATAGGATCTGTGAATTAAGGAACTACAAGTCCTTCCGCCACCATGGCAGAATGACTTGTAGTACTCAAAGGAAAACAAATACGGTGACCGAACTTGTAGCCCATTCATTCATACTTCCTCCAGTCCTTTAGCTGAAAGTCCGTACCTTGGTACAGACAGGGGATGGGGGGGGAGGGTCTGCAGTTGCCAAAGTGTAGCAACCACAATCCAATGATCACAGTTGCAATGCTTTACATGCTCCAATACAAAAAAATTGTGAATTCACATTTTTCTTTGAATGTGTGTGCATTTATTATATTTTAGTAAAAGGTGAACTTTGCCTTTAATATTAAAGTGACACTGAACTCTGAACCTTACAAATGCATTCAAGTACCCTAACTGTTAACAACAATGTAGCTTATCTGTATACCACTCAGCTGTAGACACTCAAATCATCTCTGAATTGGTGTTGACACTGTCCATCCTTCTGGAGGGTGGCTACTTTTGTTTCCTATGGTCCCTGTGTGTGTTGTAAAGTAGCCACCGCTTCAAGCTTGCTCCCTACCAGCAGAGTACCACGGGAGAAAGTAGCAGACTTGCTAGCCAAGGTTAGGTCAGTTGGCGAGGCTAGGATTGTATCAGAAAAGGAAATGCAGAGCTTGTTGGGGTCACTCAATTTTTGGGGGGCTAATTATTTTCAATAAATCATTCTTAAAAGAAGATACCAGTTGGCTGACTGTTTACTATCTCAGTGATTTCAATGCTTCGAGGGCCAAACAAATTTTCTGAGACTTGTGACCCATGAAAATGATTGTAAAATTTACTGTGAAGGAAATAGAATGATTGAAATCAGTACATGACAGATCATCTACAGCAGTGCTCCTCAACCTTTTTATCGCTGCGGACCAGTCAACGTTTGATAATTTTTTATTGGCGTTGGCGTTCCAGTGGCGAAGCAGTTTTGAAGGTTTCATTGCCTCATTAGAGAGCTGGTCGCCGCAAACTATGCAGAGCAGTTTTGGTGTGTGGGAATCACCTGTCCCGATAAATCCATATTTCAAGTAGGACTCATGGTATTGTCTGTTAAAAGTTACATGTTTCTTTAATGTTGAAGGCCCTTCTTCTGTCTCTTCACTGGGCCTTTTCTTTTTCCCAAGGAAACTTTCTAACGACGTCTGTTTCGTACTCATTTTTGCTCATTTGTGGGTTAAATTTGAGCAAACACAATATACACGTACACCAAGCACTGTTAAACATGAGAAAGTACCGGTGAACTGAGAGAAGAGCGATACACACCTTCTCTTTACCAAAGCTACAACGCCACTGCCGCTTGCAGCCGCTCAGTTCCAGACGTCGCCTAAAACTGCCCCCGATATCACGATATTTTGCGCATGCGCGGTATTGGTGTGGCTTTAGGTGACGTCTCTCAGCTCCCTGTTAACCTCTTGTCCTGGAAAGTCGGACAAACCCGAGAGAAATACACCACAGTAAATAAAATGGAAATAGTTTAATGTTCCTTGGGCGGCCCGGTACCATTTGATCCACGGACCGGTACCGGTCCTGTGGGTTGGGGACCACTGATCTACAGGACACCCCTAAGAGCTCTGCATATTCTTTTGATATGCTCTTCTACCCATATATGGCTCCTCTTTTTTTTATTTATTGTAGTTGTCAGGGCCAACATACAGTACTTGCAGAGTGTTCATCATTTAACAGACTTAATGGCTATCTGAGAGCTATGTTCACACGTCAAGTACTTGGCTTTCTGATAGCTACAGTATGTTCCAGTCTTGAGCATTTGGCTATCTGAGAGCTATGTTCAGACGGTAAACACCCGGCTGATGCTTCATACTCCTTGGGGCATTGTCTTTCTGGGACTTTTTGTACTTTTGTACCACGACTTGCCGCCAATGCCCTTCCCTTTATAACGTAGATGCTGATTATGCTCCATCTGCTGCTTTTTTATTCTTCTAGTTTTTCTCTGCCTGGTTCTTCTGGGTCTGCTCATGATCCTGCTCCTCTCACATAAAGAAAGGTTGAAAAACTTCAGAACTAAGTTGATTTTTACTGCCACCATTTTCATTAAATCTGTCATGTTTGTGTAATGTGTCTGGTCATGAATTAAATAGAGATACAAAAACATATATAGCACAGGCTTCAAGATGTACACTCCTACTATCCTACTGTTCCTGCAAGATGGTCTATGTCTACTGTGGACCTAGTGGATTACAGTGAACCTGATTGTGGGGAGTGCATTTTGGGTTGCTGTCCCTGTACCTTTTAAGGAGCAGTGGGCTTCCTCCAGGCATACCTGTATTCAATTTATCAACTACTTAAAAACAAAGGCCAACCAAGGCCCGGCCTTGGGGCAGCAGGGAGTAGAGGGGCAGCAGGGGCGTGGAACTGATATTTCCCGATGCCCGGGCGGGTAGTTGTTTTTTACATTTAGCTCTGCTTTTGGCAAGCAGAGCTAAATGTAAAAAACAACTACCCGCCCGGGCATCGGGAAATATCAGTTCCACGCCCCTGCTGCCCCTCTACTCCCTGCTGCCCCAAGGCCGGGCCTTGGTTGGCCTTTGTTTTTAAGTAGTTGATAAATTGAATACAGGTATGCCTGGAGGAAGCCCACTGCTCCTTAAAACGTACAGGGACAGCAACCCAAAATGCACTCTGGGGCCCCCAGCACGTCCCCACAATCAGGTTCACTGTAATCCACTAGGTCCACAGTAGACATAGACCATCTTGCAGGAACAGTAGGATAGTAGGAGTGTACATCTTGAAGCCTGTGCTATATATGTTTTTGTATCTCTAATTAATTCATGACCAGACACATTACACATACATATATATAATACAGGCAGGACTGGTGATAAAGTTTGCGGGATTATGGTGTGGGGTTGTTTTTCAGGGGTTGGGCTTGGCCCCTTAGTTCCAGTGAAGGGAACTCTTAAGGCATCAGCATACCAAGACATTTTGGACAATTTCATGCTCCCAACTTTGTGAGAACAGTTTGGGGATGGCCCCTTCCTGTTGCAACATGACTGCGCACCAGTTCACAAAGCAAGGTCCATAAAGACATGGATATGAGCGAGTTTGTGGTGGAGGAACTTGACTGGCCTGCACAGAGTCCTGACCTTAACCCAAAAGAACACCTTTGGGATGAATTAAAGCGGAGACTGCGAGCCAGGCCTTCTCGTCCATCATCAGTACCTGACCTCACAATTGCGCTTCTGGAAGAATGGTCAAATATTCCCATAGACACACTCCTAAACCTTGTGGACGCCTTACCAGAAGAGTTGAAGCTGTTATAGCGGCAAAGGGTGGGCCAACTAGATATTGAACCCTACGGACTAAGACTGGGTTGACATAAACGTTCATGAGCGTGTAAAGGCAGGTGTCCCAATACTTTTGGCAATATAGTGTATATTCTTTAAGGTAAATAAAGTGAAGTTACTGATTTTAGCAGGGCAGCAGTGTTATGAAATACATTAGTAGCTCACTAATTGGTTTCACGTTTTGCATAAAATTGCTCTTTAACTAATAGGAATATTATAACCATAAACGTTAATAAATATCATTGATTGATGGGAGAGAAAAATGTCACCTATAATGGCCAGGACATCTTTCATATTTATCAAAACGAAAATGGCTTTCATTTATCCACTCTGTTACTAAAGTTAAGAGCATGAACAGAGGTATCTATGCAGTGCTGGTAAATTTTGGGGCATTGTAGTGAGCTGACAAGGGCCCAAAGGACCCCTTTACTACTTTGCATTGTGGAGGATTTTTTTTTACTTGATAATTTCAGAACTTCTATTATTAGCACCAAAATTTCCTGCAATGTGGTAGAGCTGGTAGTGAAACTGGGCAATGCACAGCTGGCCCCAGGAGATATGTACAATCAGCAGATGACAAGACTCAGTCAATATAAAACCTAGGGGATCAGAGATAGTGCATAAAAGTGCCAGAGATTGGGGGGAGGGGGGAAATGAGGCATGCGAAGAGTAACATGTCATGCCAAAAAGTAAAGCTTGGCAAGAGCATGAGAGCAAAGTTTAAATGGAAAACAGAGGTGAAGGGAGGAAACAGACAATGGGGGGAATTTATCAATAGTGGAGCAGACAAAATATGGAGCAGCTGTGCACAGCAACCAATCAGCTTCTCTCTTTCATTTTCAAATCTTAAGTGAAGAGAGAAGCTGATTGGTAGCCATGCACAGCTGCTCTAGTTTTGATACATTCCCCCCAATGTGTTTACGAGGAACAGACAGCACACAGGATAAGAATGGGACAAATGAAGAGAGTAAAGTTGGCCATACACTGTTCTATTTTTTTAAGTTAAACCCGCGGGGTGAAAGAAAAAGTAAAACAGATTCCTCCATCAACGCTTACAAGCGTTGATGGAGGAATCTTCTGCTGTATTCACTGTATTCTGACAGCGGCTGACGGCCACTGTTAGAATATCCGAACAGAGCCAGCAGCTCATTGGCTGCCCGCTCTATTTGTTCTAAAATGTTCCTAATGGCTCCTTCTATCACCCGATTGAGGGATGGTTCATCATATGGCCACCTTGACAAGTCTGGGGAAAGAGCAAATCAGCAGCAGCTAAGGAAAAATAAAGAGCATCAGGGCGACACATTTACAGAGAGCTAAAAGGAGGAACCGGGACAGCAAGAACACTAAACCTGGCCATACACCAGTAGAATTTTTGTCACAAATTGTAATTTTTGAAACATTTGATCGATTTTCTAATGGTTAGTGGGTTCTAATCGAGATTCATTATCGATAATTGTAACGATCAACACTGAAGGAGCAGCACAAAAATGTTGATGGTTTCTTACTGGAATATATGAAATTCTAACCAAATCATGAATGTGATTAGCGTTTTGGGAAAATCGTACATATTGTAATGCGTATATTTACTAGGCACAAAAGAAACTTGTTTAATACGTCTGGGATTCCATTCAAGTAGCAGGTCTGGACACATTTTTAAGGGCTTTCAAATTAAATTAGTTTACTCAGTGGTGACAAGATTGAATGCTCTGATGAACAATTTTGAATGAAATTCTAAAAAAGTATGGCCAGATTTAGGGTTCATTCACACCAGAGGCTGTGCTAATCGTACTTTTGTTTATTTGAACTTTACATGACATTTCATTCAGTTCTACATGCAAAGTGGGGTGCAAGGCGGTTGTACCGTGTTGCATCCTGCTGCGTTGAAAAAAGTAAGGCATGCACACCACGGCGTTCCTACCACAACACGGTGGTATGAATGGGCACCATCCGTGACAAGGCAGATTGCCTTGTCTTTTGTTGGGGCTGCACTGGAAAGAACAGCCATGTCACTAACATATTACACTGTTAGAAAACAACAGGAATTGTTGGCATGCGTCAAAACTGACAATAAGCGAGAACACTGAAAATAAGCAGTCCCAAAGGACAGCATGGACAGTCAATGTTGCAAAGACATTGACTGGGAGAAAAGGGCTGCAAGACTAGACAAGCAAAGACATCAGCTCATCAGGTCTATAGGCCAATCCTTCCTTTAATTAACTAATTGAACAGGTTTAAATTCTGTAGCAACTTCAACCAAAACCAATCCAGTGTTGTATGCAAACTAATAATGGAGCTTCTATACAAAGCTACTATATGATACATATCTTTAATGAGTCACATCATGCTTAGGCTACATGGTACTTGCAGGTTGTGTCATGTTGCTGACACAACCCGAAAGTATCACATAGCCTTAGCAGTTAATATTCAACAGTTCTTTCTAGCAAGTCCTACTTTTTCTCATGCTGTATTGGCAATAAATGAAACACTCCTGGATTATCAGTTTTAGTGTACAAACAGAAAAGGACACTATACAATTGAATACCCGCATTGTGACCCAAGAAGAAACTGAACTTAGTGGTGCATGCAGACCTTATGCAATAAGAATCAACATTTTTCAGTACTGTAATTAATTTCCTAGAAATGAAACTATATTATGAAATTCACAGAAGAGTTGGTTTAAGAAAACTTTTATATCTGCACTTTTAAGACTTTAAAATGCAGCATGATGTTGGCTACAAGTTAATCTCCAGTTAAAAGCAGTTCATCTAGAATAACATAATACTTTAAGGTTCATTGTGCAGAAGAAACACGAATCCAAATTTTTCCAAGACTCTTCAGATTTTCAGACAAAAACCCAAAGAAGAGCTTTTTGCGGGCAATTGACGAACGCGCATACAGACGCGCATGCAAGAATGCAATATGCTTCTGCTGCACGTTTATGGGCGCTTTTATTGAAGTCTATGGTGCAAAAAGGTGCTGTTAACTGCCTAAAAAAGCTCATGGATCTTTTCGGGCGTTTGGCGTTTTGCTGCTCAGGTGTGAACATAGGCCATTGAAAATCATGGGATTTCTTCTGCTGGGCATTTAAAAACACTTTTCCAACATTTTGGTGTCACCCCTCCAATAGTGGCAACTGGGTGCGGACCGCACCCTCCTTGTGACACCACTGAGTCAAACCCTGTTCAATTTCCTTCATTTTTCTTGTGGTTGCATTGTGTGCAAGAAAGTAAGGTTCAAAGCTTTTCTTTTTTAAATAATTTCCTAATTCTGCGGGTTCTACCCTTATATCCCTGCACATACATTTTAAAGCCTTCTTGATCATTGTAGGACCCCTGAAACCCACAGGATTCTAAGGAAGTCAAGGGCTGGACTTCCCAATTCTGCCTGCTGAACCAATGACTATTGGGTATTGAGGGCACTGATTAAGAATCAATAGTTAACTGTGGGAAACAGGAAAGTAACTTGCACATCAGAATCACCTGGTTTCCAGGGTCACATGGCACTTGAGAAGACATTTAAAAGTAGGCACAGACATGCTTAAAGTGTATTTCCACTTTTGGAGACAAAATTGAGAAAGCCCCTCTATATGTTTGTTATCTGTTCCCATTCACACGGCATATTTAACATTATTTGTTTAAAATTCTTGCCTTTTAAATATCTCTATTTACCAGGCCTTTGCATACTCCCATTGGCGGAAATACCAGGGTCACATCGGTTGCAATTGCGACCGGGCCCTGGCGTTCCGCCTGCTGGGGGGGGGGCCCAGCGAGGAAGAAGAGGGCCCCCCCATGGATCGGCAAGTTGTCCGTGTACACAGACACCGGTGTCCGTGAATGGTGCTTGCAGGATCCGCCGCGGCCGTACATTACATGTGAAATTAGTTGGTACGGTCCCGGCCCTGACCCCCCTCTACAATTGTGGTATTTTGGTACCTTCCTGTTCACGTGCAGGAAGGGTTTTTGTTTCCCTTTTTGGGGGCGGAGCATTGTCTGGGGGGGGGAACAGCAGCAGATGTGTCTGGGGGGGAACAGCAGCAGATGTGTCTTGGTCAGTGGCAGAACTACCAGGGTCACAGAGGTCGCGGCTGCGACCAGGCTCTGGAGTTCCGCCATTTGGAGGGGGACTAGGACAGGAGGAAGGGGCCCCTGGTAACTGCTGATTACCAGGATATTTATTATCCCGGTAACCACTAATGTCAGTCCCTGGACCTCTTCCTCCTGTCCAGGGCCCTACATGCTTCACGCTGCTCCCCTCACCTTGTTCCGGGCGCAGCGTGAAGTATCCAGCCGACACAGCAGCCAATGAGTGGGAAGCAGTGTTATCTCCGCCCCCTCATCACACAGAACGCTGTGTATACACGGCCGGCCGGGAGCTTCCTGGATGTAACTGGGTGTGTATACACATCCTGTTACTTGCGCCCTCCCAGGCGTGCGGTGCGCGCGAGCGGGAAATGCCCTTTATTTGAAAACAGGCAGCGATGCCCGTTACTATGCAAGCGATCCGCTGGCTATAGAGCCGGCGGATCGATTGTATGAGGTCCCGTAACGTGCGCCCCCCTCCGCGGCTCCCCTCCTCCCGCTGTCAAGCTGGTCCCAGGCTCCGGTGTGAGCCTGGGACCAGCATACTGCCTCTGTCACAGAGACCCCTGATGTCTCCATAAAGAGGACCTGTCACCTCTTTTGCTATCACATAGAGGGGTTTCTTAGCCCCCTCTGTGATATCAATAAAGTTAAGTGAAAAAAAAGGAAAAAAATTTAAAGTTTCCCCCCAAGTTACACATAAAAAAGTATAATTTTTTTTTTTTTAAAGTCCCCACCCCTACATACACGCATGTGCACATGTTACATATGGCCGCAAACGTTGCAGTGAGAGCAATAATTCTAGGTCCATCAATCACTGATGCTAAACTGACACTAAACTGAGGTAAGCGGTAAAAGCTTTTAAAGCGCCGCCTATGGCCAATTTTAGGTATGCTAGTTTTTTGCGAGTGCGCGCAATTTTTAAGCTTGACATGTTTGGTGTCTATTTACCCGACGTGATCCCGTCTTTTATATTTTACCAAAAAAGTGGGTAATATTAGTTGTTTTATACCATAATGTAAAAAAAACTTTTTTTTTTCAAAATATTTCAGTAATTTCTCCGGAATATAGTAAAAAATAAAACCCCCAGTGGTGATTAAATACCACCATAAGAAAGCTCTATCTGTCCCCAAATCCCTCCACTCTCAATTTCAGAAACAGCAAACTCGGACTGTCCTAATGGAAAGACTCAGGACATATTGAGCGTCTCCTCATTACCATCCGAGGTCTTCAGAACTTTAACCCTTTGTTAAGGTGCCCATACACTGCACGATTCGCGAACGAGAATCGCGGGAAATCAGTGTGAATGAAGACGTGCGACCGTTTCTACTGTACGGTCGCACGTCTTTTGTCTAAGGAGCATGCTAGAAAACCAGCCGAGAATCGTACGATTTTCGGGTGGTTTTTAGCATGATCGCATGATCAATGTCGCACGGGCCGGTGTGCGCACGTGCACACTGCCCGTTCAGCATTGCGGTCATCGGAAGCCCGGTCTTGCAATGATCGCAAGTACGATCGTTTTTTTAATTACTTTACAACCATCGCAAGACTAGTTAGCACAATAAACATCTAGAAAAAGGTAAGCTGCAATATTTTAATTAATTTTTTTTAAGTTATACTATGTGAATGGGAACATGGAACAAATATAAAGTAGGTGCAATCTGGCTGCAAAAGTGGAATTACACTTTAAACTTTACACTATTTTTAAATTAAAAGGGGTTTATTTAAAAACAAAAAAGATACAATACAAAAAGATGAACTTGAAGGGAAACTCCCCACAAACAGCTAAATGCATATAGTAAAATACATGTTTCCTGTTTTACCTGACAAATGATTTGTAATTCAGTCAAATCAATCTTGTAATTTACACACTTTCCATCCTACATAGCTAGACAAGTGAGTAAGCAATTTATCTTTCTTTTTTTTTTTTTTTTTTAGCAATGCAGCTCTCCTTCTTGTGCCACCACTTCAAACAGACAATAATCATCATCATGATCTCTGTCCAGTGAACATAAACTATGGTAAGTTTACCCAAAAAGCAGTAATGTTAGACCAGGAAGAAGCCTCTTAATTTGCAAAGGTGTGTTTCACAAGAATGGCTGGCCAAAATTACAAATCCTTTGGCAGGAAAAACAGCAAACACATATGTATTTCAACCATGTACTTAGCTTCTTGCCTAGTGTTCCACTTTCATACATGGAACTGATTAACACAGTACTAAATAATATGTGTCAGCTAACAAGATACACATACAATATACAAGACACATAAAATGCAAATACCAATAACATTACAAACTGTAGCAAAACATAGAACTTATCTTTAGGGCAAAGGTTATGCCATGTTCTGCAACATTCTAAGCCAGCTCAGATGTTATCAGTGCACTTGTACAATAGATAGTATTACACCACCCTTGTGATGTTTCTTGAAGGGTCATAGTCACAAGTTAGTTTACCTTACTATAAAGGAAATAATGAGGTTACCAGCACACCAAGGCTCTTTTTATCAATCCATCCTTTATTGACGTCTAGATAAACGTGCTGTCACAAGTAATTGCAATGTTTCGGAACCATATATGGTCCTTTCTTCAGGCAAAACAAAGTGACGTCACGTTGTTTTGCTTGATGAAGGGACCATACGTGGTTCAAAAACATTTCGATTAGTAGTGACACCATGTTTATCTAAATGTCAATAAAGGACGGATTGATAAAGTGGACCTTGGCGGTCTGGTAACCTCATTACTTCCTCTGTTTGTGCGGCGCCATCCGCTAGCCATTTGAGAATCTGTACCCACTGAAGTTGCAGGCAGTAATAGGTCGGTCTGGAGTCTGATGGGGCATCTTCAACATTTTATTATAATAAATTCTAGCATATTGTCACATACATTTAGGAATTAGAATAGATAGAGGCACAGGACACTCGTGGGACCAAGACCTACAGATTAGCATATTGTCATGCAACTGCCAACAGTTCTAGATTTTGCTGGACTGTGAAGCATTTTTAAAAAAATCCCAGGGATGATCCTGATGTGCCCAATTAAAGTGAAGCAAGAGCCCTGCCTCTGGATTGCAGTTATGGGGAGTGAGCTCCACCTTTCTTCTAGTAATGAATGAATGATGTCACACTAGTGGGCCACGTTCCAGAAGAAGCGCCCTGCTGCTTGATTACAGCAGGGTGCTATTTCACAAACTCCACCCACTGGTGTGACATCATTCATTCTATTTTTAGGGGAGAGGAGGACTCTTGCCTCCTGAATTCTGCCTACATAATGGCACTATGTAGGCAGATCACTGGCTATGTTTTAGGGAGGAGCAGTGCCAGGTTACAGAGGGTCAGTGCCAGATTAAGGAGGAGGCAATGCCAGATTAGGGAGGAGGCAGTCCAGATTAAGGAGGGCACAGTGCCAGATAAGGGAGGGGCAGTGTGCTGCAATGGAATGGAAGTGGGTTGGGGTGCCATTAAAAATTGTGCCACAGCACACTAACGCACATCAATACACGCATTTCCACAGTGCAGTGTTATGAATGGGCCCTTATGCTCACCTGCCCATACCCCTCAATTTACCAACCAGGCAGTTTGTTATGCATATTAATGGAATTCCCCGTTCACTTCTCTGGACAGGAATTCCCTTCTCCACTCTCTGGACACATAATAGCTAGCCTCTCTATAGGATGTGCATGTACAGATGAAAAAACTCCCAAACAAGAGACTTTTCAGCTGTGGATCTCAGAGGAGTGTGGATAGGTGAATATAAGGCGCCATTAGGAGTATTGAGTTGCGGTAACCTGTGAGTCGTGACCCAAAAGTGGGTCGTGACCCCGTGTTCAGTGGGTCGCCGTGTGCCTTCCACTTTTCTAGATGAGAGGCTCCTCTGCCTCCCTCTAGCGCAGCACTGTCAGTTCTTGGGTCAAGCAGCCATTTAAAATATGCTGCCTGGTGCCAGGTGTCAGCTTGAGGTGGGGTGGGCTGGGGCTATCCATCCATACATGCATTGCTTACAGATCCCTAACATGTCATGTAGAGGTGTCTGGACCGGAATTATATCACATTCTGGCCCCCGGAACCTCTACAGGGCAAGCAAGGAGTAGGACAACAATACAGATATGGATGGAGCTCTGTCACAGCACAGACCACACTGGACCAGGGATGTGCGGTCAGGGGAGGCAGGTGAGGCGGAGCCCCACCCCCTGCCTCCTTTTTCTCCATGCAGATCGGCATTTAACAGGTTACACAGCAGGGAAATCCTCCCCGCTGTGTAACCTGTCATGGATGTGGGGGTGGAGCTTCAGGGGCGGGGCTGGGGAATGCCTCACCCGGAGCAAGAGGTACCGCACGTCACTGCACTGGACCCCAGGCTGAGGATTCACTCTAGTTCCAGTAAGGTAGGGAGACTGGGTGGATCTTAAAACAAAGAACAAAATACTTTTCAAAAAAAATTTGGATTGTGTATGTGTGTTTGAGAAAGTGTGTGAGACGTGTGATTATCGCACTGTACCACGCAAACACACCTACTATGCATTCTGGTGTGGGAGGTGCATTGTGTTGCCATTCATTTGAATGGCACCCCAAACGTACCTCCCGCCCACAGTTCAATTACCCTCACTGGAATACACGCTACAGCAATGCCATGCATTCCAATGCAATGCGACTTGGGTCGCAACTTAACGACCAAGGGCAAATTTGGGTCATGAGGTTACACAGGTTGAGAACCACTGGTTTAGCACACAATACCACCACATGTGGCAATGCTTGTGTCTAAGTGCAATGTGTTGTGATGCACTTCATTGTGAATGGCACCCCAATGCAGTATACAGCAGCAAGCATGAGCAGCAAGCTGTGCTATATTTTATATTCCTACTGGCACTCTGTATGTTGTGCTTTTTGTTATACTCCTGGCCTCTGCATTCTATAAACTATGTGGTGATTTATACACTACATGCTCTTAAACTGTGTTATACATTACATATTTCTGACAATGGTGTATATTGTATCAACAGTTTCTGTTTGTTAACATTTTGCACATTTATATATTTTAGCCGTGTATTTAGCAGCTGTTTGTTTGTAGTTGTGCTTTAACGGTTACAATAAAACACACTAACTAGCTTTAAACTATATCAAATTTTGAATAGCACAAAGAAGGGTTAGCACCACTGCCAGATTTGTATTGCTCTCTGAGGAGATTCACTCTTTCTTTAAAAGTGAGGGAAAATCATAAATTTTTAACTATCACTAGAACAGTAATAGGGGGGAAACCTTCCAGTGGGGATTTTTGTTAAGGTGACAACTGTCTGACTTTAGAGAGGTTTCCTCTTACTTTCCTTTGTGTCTGTTGATCAGTAAGTGAAGGAAAGTCTATCCAATGGAACATAGGTTTTGGCTTTAGACAAGCTTTAATGCTGAAGGAAAACATTTGCAGAAACGGTCCTTTATGGTTCAAAGTCTTTAATTTACAGGAACAGGTTTAGAGGTAGAACAGAATAGTAGTGAAATATGCACCAGGCACCACTCAAAGCTAACACTTAGCCACAATGCTTCATACAGACTTGGCAACACAGTTTACACATAGATTACATTTTAAATCTGCGCTTATGGGTATTCCTAAAGTAACTAAATAAATAAAATAAATATATAAATCAAAAGCTGCTGTACTATAGACAACCTGTTCCAGCTATAGGTGTTAATGGATGTACAGTGCTAGGGGCACGGATAGCAATAAATTGGGTGGGTCTGTTCTAAGAGTGATCTGGTTAATCAATGTCAGCCCTTTGTGTGTAAATTACAAATTCATAAATAGTGAATAAATAAATAACTTATTGCCACTATATGACAAAAATGTGCAAACAGTACAAAAACTTGCAAAATGTGCAAAAAATCTCTGTGCATGAATGTATAATCAAACCATCCAAAAGCAATTACTTTACATCATAAAAGTGAATTGATTATCTAATAAGGGATAGGAACATAACCCTTAGACTTTGATATCAAATATAATGTGATCAGTCCATAGTCCATAATCCATATGTGAAAACAAATTAATAATGTGAAAAGTATCTCCAATAGGTGCAAATAGAATAAAGTCCCAAAAGTGCTTGATGAACTTTCCAAAGATTGTGTTAGTGCCACACATACACCCCCTCAAGAGTATGGACTGATCACATTATATTTGATATCAAAGTCTAAGGGTTATGTTCCTATACCTTATTAGATAATCAATTCACTTTTATGATGTAAAGTAATTGCTTTTGGATGGTTTGAACATTCATTAACAGTTTACACATACAAACAAGGGGGTCCTGGCCTCTCTTAGTTGTCAGTTTCACAGAACCTGCTTCACATAAGTCCTTGCCTTGCTCCATCGACCATGGGATTGTCACAACAACTCTCCTTGCATTTCACATACTGTTTATTTGCATGCAACTAAGTATACTTTAGGCCAACAGGAGCTTTCCCAGCTGATGCACAAGCTGCTCACACTACTCTTACTGTCAAGTCCATGCATACCATGCCAATGGGACCAATAGCAACTCCAGAGGCACTGTTCATGACACCACGGAACCCTCCCCAACTACTGTGGGCACATGTTGGTTGCATTCCACAGGAGGCAGATATTGGGGCTACTCCTTAAATTTGGTGGAGCACTCTTTCAAGTCCTACCTATGTGCCAATATTGACCGATTACTTAAGGTATTACTTAATCTGCTGTATTATTTGCACATACATGGGTAGATTTATGAAGGGTGTGATGGATTACCCTACTGGAAAGTTCATCTTTTGCCTTTGAATAATTAAAGTTTTGCCAATAATATTAAACATAAATCATTTCAAGGGTGGCCACAAATAATCAAATATCGCCTTGAAAATGATTGATGTGGGATTATCTGTAGAGCAATGTGTTTTGAAATGATTGTTAGCCAACCAATGATAGTGATGCACACAGGAGGATCAGAGCTTGCTCGCAACATGAAGATAAAATAAACTGGAAGATCTCTATGCATGATAGTGAGCTCCACTGACAGCGAAAGGTTTTTGTTATTACCCTTTAGGATAGACATGCCAACTGCTGTTTAAGTGCTTTTTCCACTCTTACTTTGAGGCCCTCGGTAGTTTAATAATTGAATTAAGGCTTTAGCTGCTCACCAGTTTATAAAGGGCACAACTCTTACATCTTACATAGGCAAGCAATACTACTTTGTAATTAGATAATTATTGACCCCTCATCTCTTCCCTATAACTGATGTAAAAATAAAAAATAATCTTTTTTCTTAATTTCATTATTAATCATGACGGTGATCAGACATGTGAAGTGTATGTGTTTGTATGTGTACACAGAGGAAATCCAAGAAAAAAAAAGCAATTCCACTTGGTCATGTGATACATAATCAGGATTTACAGTGTCTATAAAGGTCATATGAACATTAGATAATTATTGTTGCCCGATCCTGCCAGTTTTGGTAGAATTGGGTGATAACTGTAATGTCACCTTCAGTCTTAAGCAGGCAGCTCACCAGATGGCAAATCCATGGAGAAAGGTTCATTGGCTGAATTGGATTTTATGGTCTATAATAATCTGAATTAACACTGGCTGGAAGTTTAGCTGGGCACATTAACATGTTTGCTTGTGCAATACAAGCATCCACTTCTACAACCTAATCTACCAGCCAAGACTACTAATATCTTTGTAGTATGTGATTAAACTCTTGTTTACAGATGTCTCATATCTAACACTGTTGAAATCACTGTTACGAGAATTCACTTTCATGCTACTGTAGCCCCTATCACCCTTTGTGAGGTGGCTACTAGAAATTTAGTGATTGCCAGAGCTGTAGTCAGTCTAGCTCAATTATAGTTGGGATTCATCTTGGTAATTCCAGGTGTCCTGGCCTTGATTGTAGCTACTTGGGTGGAGTGTGACTCTGCTGCAGTATACAACACTAAATGAGGGACACTGTGAGTGTGTGTACAATTCACCAGCCAAACACTGGGGCTCTCTCAACCAGTTTTGCATGCTGGGACAGTGCTTATATACTTGAGGGAATTGCCATGTGCTCAGTCTAATTCTAGTCGGGCTCCAGCCATGGATTAGTCCAGGTTGAGGTGTTGTCCAGCCTGCCCCCAGGCTAGGCCTGAGGCCTGGGGGTGGGGATGCTTGAGTGCGGTAAGTGTTTAGCTCGGCCTCAAGCTTGGAGGAGACCTTTGCTTCTGGATGAGGAGGAGAACCAATGAAACTGATGGCTGCTGGAGGTGCCCGAAACATAGTGGACTTCAGGAGCAAGTCTAGTGTCTCTCTTATGGGAGATTTGTGCCTATCCCTGCTCATCTGTTTTTTTCAAATACCTATTCAACTGTGCTACAAATGGATATACACTGAATTACTAAAAGGGACTGGTGAGTCTGCAGTCTGTTCTACCCTGGAAGTCTAGAATCCCATACCCTCTCTCCCAGAGTGAATATGTTTAATAAACGTTCTTCAGCATTACACTTTTGGCCTGGACGTCAGTTCTGTGGGCACTAGAAGAGGGAGGATAATGCTAATGGTGCAGCTAAATACCAAAACCGCTAAACAAACTAGTAATGACCCGGGTTTTTCTGGCGGCTCCTTCGGGGGTGAGCCCTACACTACTAAATGATTACAATTCACAGATCAATTGTTCAGATGGTGATAAATAGGCAGCTATCTCCCAGAAAAAAACAGGTGGGAGATAAATACCCCTTCTTGTAAGAGTGCTAGGACCCACCTCAATCTTTGCCCAGTGCTGAGGCAGTGCATATGTGGCATTTGTGATCCTTCACTCTTACCCCTGTTCATATGGGGTATGTTGCCCCATTTTTGATGAGCCTGTAGCTGTGGGAAGAAGTGTGCAGGCAAATCATGTAAGTCTATCGAGACACAGGAGCTGTTTGCCCTCACAAGCTGCTTCCTGCAGCTCCAAGTTTTGACAGCCCCAACACAGACTGCGTGTGGACCTGGGTCCATCATGTAAGCATCTGAGGCTGTACACGATCTGTGTGCAGCTGTCAAAACTTGAAGCTGCTAGTATGAACTCGTGTGTCTCCATAGACTTACATGAGTTTGCCCGCAGCTCCGGGTGCATCAAAAAACAGCCCTTCACACTGTACGAGGCAACATGCCCCAAGGCACTGATGCCTTAGGGGAGCAATGGATCAGGCCACATCAGGAAGGTGAATTTACAAATCAGAAAATCTCCCTGTATGATAACAAGCACCTCTGGCGATCAGTCAAGCTTTCTATTGCTTTTGAATAAAGCTGGCCATATAATTGTAGGTTTTTTCTCATTCAGTTCCATGCACTAAAGGAGAAAAAATGCTCAATCGCCCCATCCACACACAATAAACTTACTGCAGTTGTGGTCCATGCTGTAAAGCCACCTGGCATACATAGATCTTCCTTCTAATTGCCAAAATGTTGGCTGAATCGACTCTGACGGTACCCCTCCTTTTAACAAAAGTTGTTTTTTCGATCGACTTTTGGTAAAGGAGCCAGGCTGTAAATTGTAAGCTGAACAGTGACTAGAACCAACCAGTCACAGTTCGGGTATTCTACCAGCAGCACACCAGCCTCTGTCAGACTACAATAACCAGCAGGGAACATTCCCCATTCATGTATGTTGAACGAGAAAAAAAAACTACAGGTGTATGGTCAGCTTAAAGTACCCATTTGCCCTAGTCTTCAATTTGTTAGTTCTAGGTGTACTAAAACAAATGGGTAAACTGTCTCTTTCAGCCTCTCTACCCCCACCCTCGGTGTGCCTAGTGTGATTATGACCTTTACTATGATACCATGGTTTGCTAAATGTCTAGGAGGGGGTAGCACCAGAGTGTTGGCCTTGGTGATCAAGAAGAAATTCTGGCCCTGGTGTTGCCCGTAGCCAAGTAATAAAAGAGAGAAGCTGATTGCCTAAAGTTGGAAACAGAGCAGTTTCTTCTTTCAGACACTTTCAATTGGCAGATCCCTTGTTTCCAGGGAAAGTACTTTTCCAAAACAATGATCTAGGTTATTGTTTTAACACTGACCATGCAAATGCATTTAAAAAACAGTGTCAAAAGCATATTATTACATCAAGGATGTTGTCTCCACTGTAAATAATTAAGCTAATGTAATAAAACATATATTAGCAGGTTCCAACTAAAGTGACTTCTCATTGTTTTAAAACAGGTATCATCTACAGGATAAGTGCACTCTAAACCAAAGTTCACTCATTGTTTTTGTCCCCCTTCCCTGACCTGACAGATCCCCTCCACAAATGCATACTTACAACGATTCAGGGCCTGCTGCCTCTAGGGATTATTTACATCCCAAGCTGCAAGTCTTTTCTCTCTCCTGGCTTCCATGGGGCTTGTGAACCTTCATCTCCTGGCCAGGAGACGAACTTGTAGTCTTCTATGGGGCTTTACTGCGCAGGTGCAGCCAGCAGAGACGTGTGGATGAAAACAAACACGGAAGGTGTCAGAGCTCGGTGGGTATGCATCTGTGAAGATAAAGGGTGGGATCTATAGGGTCAGGGTAGTGGGGGGAAAGAATAAGCAAACTTTGTCTGAAATTGTGCCTATTTTCAAAGCTTGTTTCATAACAAAATGAGATGGTAGAATTTGCAGACCCATAACAAGAAATAAAGTAATTAAACAGAATAATGAGGTAATAAATAAAAGCTAACGCTAGCCATACACATCTGAACAAGAGAATTCTCTTGATTCCCCATCAGCTGCTGCATGAATACCCGAACAGTGACGGCATTTAATTGGTTGCTGTTCAGCCGAGAATTTACTACGCGTCTCTTTGATTTTTCCTTTGATTTTGGTGGAGCCAGGTGGTGCCAACAAGGCTACCCACAACTTCGAATTCTGGGCGATTCAGCAGGAATCAACAGAAATTTGATCTGGGTATGGCTATCTTTATGCAGTCCAAGAAAAAGAATCATAAAGCTAAACTAAAAATAATCAGACATAGCTGAAATGCCCTTGAAATGTCCCCCGACACCCTCATTTACAATGCAGCACTTCTGGTATTACATTGTATGTAATGGCGTCAGAGTCCCTATTAACAATAGCCATCATAAACACTTGCTTAGTTTGCCCAAATTTGAGAAATCAACAGTGACTTCCAAAATGTTATTAGTATGTTAAATCTTAAATGAGATCATAGTGATTGGGTTTACTACAGACCTGGTCATTTTACAGCCCACAAGCCACATCCGGCCCTTTGGCTGTCTCTGTCCGGTCCGATCGCCAACCTGCACTCTGTTATGGCTGGCTGACATTGGATGCGCCGACCTCCAAGGCCATAGCCCAGCGCAGGCCCCCTCCTCTTTAGCCGTTGGTTGCTAGGACCACTGGCATCCTAGCAATCAATGACATCAGGTGTCCTCGCAGTTATTGGTTGGTAGGAGCGCCGAGCAGTCCTAGCAACCAGTGATGTCATATGTGTTCCCCGCCCACAGCTTTACAGGAGGACGCAAGAACATCTTCTACAGAGCAGCCTGCTCCACCTCCTGGCCTACTAATAAGGTATGTGGGGACAATAATATAAAGGGGCACTCTAACGGCGACCCGGACAACTATTAATTAGTTGTCCCCATCAGGGTGCCCCCTTACATTGGTTGTCCCCATCAGAGTGCCCCAGTACATTATGAAAATAAGAGGGCACTCTAATGGGGACAATCAATTTAAGGGGACACTCTGATGTGTACAACTAATAGTCGTTCTCTTCGGATTGCCCCCTTACATTAGTTACCCCATCAGAGTGCCCTCTTACATTAATTACGAAAGTGGGAGGTGCACTCCGATGGGAACAACAAATGTAAGGGGGCACTCTGATGAGGAAAACTAATTATTAGTTGCAGCCATCGTAGTGCCCCCTACATTAGTTGCCCCCATCAGAATGCCCTTACAATAATTGCAAAAGTGGGGGGGGGGGGCACTCTAAAGCGAACAACCAATGTAAGAGGGCACTCTGATGGGGACAAATAATTGTTAGTTGCATCCATCAGAGATCCCCCTATCGGATAATTTATCAGTTTCTGCATGCACGTGTTTACGCATGCACCTGCACAGAAATGCGTTGGCCCTCCACAACAGTTCCAGTTTCTCATGTGGCCTCTTGAGAAAATGAATTGCCCACTCCTGTTTTACTATAAAGAGAGAGATCAGCAGATGACGTATTTTAGAAGTATCAATATGATGTGCTATGAAACTTTCTCAGACAGAGACATTCCTGCTGACAGCACAGTTTTTTTCCAAAGATGCCGGTGAGCTGTGATGCAGCAAGTGCAATGTGTCCACATACTGCCAGCCTGTCACCACCAGACACCACCCAAGCCTCTGGCTGACCTCATTAGACGCGCACTGTGCACATCCCTATCAACAGTGACCTGAGTAGGCGGAGTCAGGGCTGCTGACCTTCAGGGGAGGAGCCAATCCCTTTCACGTTCTACCTTAGAAGGCGGTCTCTGAGTCAGCTCACTTTCCTCCGCTTCCTTCTGGTCCTTTTGACCTTCTTGGGCGTGGCTTATCGATGTTCTGGCTTGCGGCACATCCTGCCTCGTCCAGCTATTGGCTGTGATCGGTCGAAGGGGCGGCACTGTGCCTCGAACCGGAAGCGCCTCTTGCTCCAGCTGGTTGTCATTTCTCTGTGTGCTCGGTCCAGACTAGAAGGACGGGGAGGAGCAGCGGAGACGGACACGGATCTAAGAGAGATATACACAGAGGGATCGCTATCTCCCCCTCCCCCGGAGACCGACACATAAGACCCTCTCTTCCTCCCATACCCCCACCCTGTCACCGACACAGAGAATCCTGTCCTCTCCCCCCTCCCTCAGCACCCTGACACACACTGGGCTGTCACCGGGGCCGCACTCATCACCCAGCCATAGGCTGTAATGTCACTCTGAGGGGAGCTGCTTCTGCTGCGCCAGGGACACTGACGTTCTTCTAATCCACTGAGGCAGCACCTAGCCACAGAGATCCGCAGAAAACAGCTGCTGTCACTGAAAGGCTGGCTTCATGAGGTAATTATTGCCTAGGCTGCCCTGTTTTCACTGTGATCTGCTTTGATCCTGGTCACCATTTTATATATCAATGTGCTTCTCTATATCTGTGTGTGTGTGTATAGAAGATGCATTATAGTGTTCATTTCATGTACAGAGAAAAAAAAATGAGACGTCATCTTATTTTCCTCTCTCTCCCTTTTTTTTTTTTCCTTTTCTTCCTTCTCCCTTGGATGATGGGCGAGCCAGGGTATTGAGAGGAAGACGACGTACAGCCAGCCGCAGCAACCAAGACAAGATCTCATTGAGCCCCTTTATATTCTGCCTTGTTACCTTTTAGCGGTGTGCGAGATTAAAAAAAAAAAAAAAAGAGAGTCTCTCCATGACAGAAAAATCCCTATTGATCTCTGAGCTGCACTTAATGGATTGAAGCTGGGGGTGAGGCACAAGGCAGCCCAGGCACAACCCAGTTTCCTATAAACCAAAGATATTTTGGTAGATTTCACTCCTTCCCTTTCTGAAGGAGCCACGTTAATCTGTGGCAAATGTCTGAAAAGGATTATTGTTAGAAGGGGCAGATTCCATCGTTTTTTTTCACGTTTGTCACAACCATTATTCTGTGTTGCAAGAGGTGTTTAGGGACGATCGGATCCGGAGACGTTCGAACATTAAGCAGATTTTCGGCCTCCAGGGAGGAGAGAGAGAGAAGAGAAAAAGAAAAATATATTTTTTGTTTTGAAAATTTGTTATAAATGGGGGATTACGGGTTTGGAGTGCTGGTGCAAAATAACACTGGGAATAAATCGGCTTTTCCGGTCAGGTTTCATCCACATCTGCAGCCTCCTCACCACCATCAAAACACTACCCCGAGCCCTGCTGCTTTTATAAATAACACCGTTGCCAATGGCAGTAATGCTGGCTCAGCTTGGCTTTTTCCTGCTCCAGCTGCCCATAACATTCAGGATGAGATTCTGGGGTCGGAGAAAATCAAATCCCAACAACAGGAACAGCAAGAGTCTTTAGAAAAACAGCAGCATTCCCCCAACCAAAGCCAGGAAGGAGGAATCCTACCTGACTCAGAAAAGGGGAAATCGGATGAAAATCAAGGCGACAGCTCACCCGAAAATGGCAAGGAGAAGATCCGAATTGAATCTCCTGTGTTGACAGGGTTTGATTACCAAGAAGCATCAGGGCTTGGGTCTTCAAATCAGACCCTGACATCCTCTGCATCCCCTCTCACTGGTTTCAGCAACTGGTCAGCTGCTATCGCCCCATCTTCTAACACTATTATTAACGAAGATGCGAGTTTCTTTCACCAGGGAGGGGTCACTGCTGCTTCAGCAAATAATGGTGCTTTGCTGTTCCAAAATTTCCCTCACCACGTGAGCCCTAGTTTCGGGGGTAGCTTTTCTCCACAGATTGGACCCATGTCCCAACATCACCCCCATCATCCCCATTTTCAGCATCACCACAACCAACATCAACAGCAAAGGAGGTCCCCTGCGAGTCCACATCCACCCCCGTTCCCTCATAGAAATGCTGCTTTTAACCAACTGCCCCATTTGGCCAATAATCTCAATAAGCCTCCCTCTCCATGGAGCAGCTACCAAAGCCCATCGCCCACACCATCTTCTTCATGGAGCCCAGGCGGTAGTGGATATGGAGGTTGGGGTGGGTCCCAAGGTAGGGACCACCGCAGAGGACTCAATGGCGGAATAACACCTTTGAATTCCATCTCTCCTCTGAAGAAGAATTTCGGGAATAATCACATACAGTTGCAGAAGTACGCCAGGTCCAATTCTGCCTTTGCACAGAAATCTTGGATGGAAGAGAGCTTGAACAGATCCGACAACATATTCCCATTTGCTGTAAGTATATTTATATATGTAGTGTGCCTGGGTGTTTATTGACCTGTGCAAAATCAAATGCTGAAGGAAATGGGAGGTGGGGATTTCAACATGACCCTTCACCCATTACACTTCGGGAGCATCAAGCAGTGTTGTGTATGCAGCTAGCACTAAAATACTTGTATTAGCTTTGTTTAGGAGTGTATTGTGCAAATATTTGCTTAATTAAATATGAACCAACCTTTTGTTTTGGAGGAGATTGTTACAGCATATTACAAAGAAATGAATGATAGGCCTCAAACACAAGTAGGCTTAACGGATACCTGAAATCCTAGTTTAAATTTCCTATTCTGCCCCCTTCCCC